>NW_007182871.1:457811-462931 GCF_000164805.1 Carlito syrichta
AAAAAAAAAAAAAAAAAAGACAGAAGCTGGAGCGTTGCAGCCACAAACCCAAGAGTGTCTGGCATCCCCAGAAATTGCAAGAGGTGGGAAAGACCTTCCCCTTGAGCTTTTGGAGGAAACAGGGTTCTGTCAAGTCTAGGATGTCAGACTTCCAGCCTCTGGAACTGTGGGAATAAATCTCTGTTGTTTTAAGCCACAGAGTTTGTTGTAGCCTATTTAAGCAGCCACAGGAGGCTCCTATGCTATGCACCTTATGCATCTGTACATGACTCCACACTCAGAATGGTCCAAGGTTGGATTAACGCTCTATTATCCTTGTCTTGAAAAAAACTTTAAATTTTTTTAAGAAGGACCCTGAATTTCCATTCTGCTCGGAGTCCTGAAAATGATGTGTCTAAGTCATAGCAATTAAAATCTTACATCCTAACCACAATGCCTCTGATCCCTAGACTAACACCCTTTGTCATAACTGCTGTGCAAGCTCTCTGCATGGGGTGATAATGGCAGGGCACAACTGTATCCTCTGCCCCTTCAGAAAGGATGTACGTGGTCAGTGGCAGGAGAAATGGTGAAATTATTCGTTGCTCATCGACTCAACAGGCAGGGATAACTCAGAACCCAATGAGAAGCAGGAAAGACATCATCCCATCCAAATGGAAGCACTTATCAAGAAGAAAGACATGTTTCACAACCTATGAGGTCTGGCGATTAAGTTCACAAACTTGCCACCATGCACTTACATTGGCAGCACTGTACAAAACTACTCAGTAAGGTTTCATAACCTTGATATATCAGTGTCTCACAACTGTGTTTGTGTTGATGTGTGGTGATGTATTACTGACTGGCATTCACTATTGCTATTACATGTTTTGTGTGTTGCACAAGAATGTCAGAACTTGAATTAGAACAATGAACAAAAATTAAATTTGTTGCTAAACTTGGAAAGAATAGAAATGAAATCAGGGACATGTCAGTTCAAATTTCTGGGGAAAATGCCCTGTAGAAAACGGCCTTGTACAAAATGGATTAAACATTTTTTTGAGGGTAGAGAAAGTGTCACTGTTTAAGAGAGGTCAGAATGACCAGCAACAAGTACAACTTATGAAAACATTGCAAACACTTATTGAATAGTGAGTCATAATCATTGGCTGATTGTGAGAAGCATAGCAGATAAAATAAACATCGACAGAGAAACAGTTGGGAAAATCTTAACTGAAAATCTTGGCATGAGAAAGGTACATGCAAAAATGGTGCTGAAGGACATTGTGTCATGACAATGCACCAGCTCACACAGCACTGTCTGTGAGAAAGTTTTTAGCCAGAATACATATAACTGTACTGGTACACCCTCCCTACTCACCTTATCTGGCACCCAATGACTTTTTTCTTTATCTGACAATAAAGAAAATATTGAAAGACATTTTGATGACATTCTAGACATCAAGGGCAATACAATGACAGCTCTGATGGCCATTCCAGAAAAAGAGTTCCAAAACTGCTTTGATGGGTGGGCTAGGCACTGGCATTGGCACATAACTTCCCAAAGGGAATACTTCAAAGGTGACTGTAGTGATATTCAGCAGTGAGATATGCAGTACTTTTTCTAGGATAAGTTTGTGAACTTAAATTTTAAAGCTTTAAAAATAACATTTTACACATTTAAAGATTTTTTTTTTTTTTTAGTTCTCTCACACCATGGTTTATGGTCTATGTACCAAATAAATGAGAGTGGAAGGGAAGTCAATCCATGTGCGTCCTTTCATTCTCTCATTCAGTGAACACCTATTGGTACAAAATCTGGTTACGGTATCCAATTAAGCCCAGGAATACAAGCAAAGAAAACTGGAATAAAATTTTTTGTGTTTATAAACTGATATAGGAAGAGAAAGACACATGGAAATGTTTACTCAAGCTTCTGAAATACATGGACTTCCATTTCAAGGACAGTGGTAAAAACCCTACTGAACACAACATAGAAAATAGAGCATTATGGCTTTAGCCAATCTATGCATAGACTAGTAGACTAGTAATTTGGCAAAAATGATTCAGGGAACAATGTATTTTGAGAGGGCAAGGACCATAACAGTTCAAGCTAAAAGCATGGTATATAACTCAATTTTGTAATCATATATAGCTTCAATTTTGTAATCAGTTTGTAATTAACTAATAAGCAATAATAGCACAGCCATTTTAGCTTCCTAACTTTCAGCCTGAATGTAACTTGCAGCTATTTGCAGTTTCAGTTACAAGAAAAACCACAAGATAACAGCCTAGGCTGCAACCCTTCCCCTTACCACCCACCACCCCCTAACACCAACCGATTGGGTAATGATAAAGGGATATCTAAAATTCCAGATGTCTCAGCAACTTCCCCAATTGACAGATCATGGTCTGAGGTTGGTGGTCTGAGGCTGGCTAAAACCAGATGGACCAATCCCATTCACATGTGGTAACCACTAATGTTTGCTATCCAATAAACTATTAACGAATTTGGAAATCCCCCACCAAGTTCCCTTCTCTCTGTAACCACAATAAAAATCACCTGCTTAGGGAGTTCGGGGTCTCTGAGTGCACTCCGCTGCGTCAGTTGACCCAGAGGTCCAGGCTCGAGCTTGCAAATAAAGACCCTTTTGAATTTTCATCGGAATTGGCTCTTGGTGGTCTCTCAGATCGAACTCTTGGCCACAACATTTGGGGGCTCGTCCGGGATCCCAGAGGACGACCCCCCCCCCCCCAAGACTCCAGTCCAGAGGGTCTTCAGGCCGGCATTCAGTCAGTTGCTCCCGGGTAAGCGCGCTTGTGTTCAGTACCTTGGGTGGAGCTCCACACTCCTGTTCTCTGTTCTAAGGTTGGCATTGGCTAGGCGGACGCGCTGGCAAGCCACCGACCGGGGCTTGTGGGAGATGTCCCACAACCCCGTACGGAAGACGAGGTCTTCATCTATGGGGAAGGTCAACTCTTCAACGATCTGTCCCTCCCCTAGCCTCGTTTCAGATCTGTTTTCGCAGCCACTACCATTTGCCTTTTGTCATTTTCTTGTTTGTCTTGTTGATTGTGTTTGTTGTGACGTTAGTATTGACAAGTGAGATGGGACAGGCATAGACAACGCCGTTAACTCTCATGACTGATCACTTCTCAGAACTGAAGGAGAGGGCACACAATCTGAGTGTGGAAATACACAAGAAGAAATTCCGGGACTTGTGCACCTCTGAGTGGCCCACCTTCAATGTGGGCTGGCCACAGGAAGGGACTTTCCTAATAAGTGTTCTCTTGCAGGTCAAGAATATCATTCTCCAAAAAGGCTCCCAGGGACACCTGGACCAACTACCTTATATACTGGCCTGGCAAGATATAGTGGAATCCCCAACCCCTTGGGTGAAACCCTACCTTCCTACCCCAACTCAAGCATTAAAAGTGCTTACCTTGCAGGAGAGGGGAACGGAGCCTTCAGGACCTCCAGAGAGAGGGCCATCGCAGCCTCGGGAGAAGCTGAACCCCTTCCATAAGTTGCCAAAGAGCCCCTTTTACCCTGTTCTCCCAGACTACAACATGGAAGAAATAATCTTCCCCCTGACACAGACCAGCGGTGTTCATGGAATTAAAACCTGGAGCGGACCCAGTTCGGGTCCAGCAGTATCCAATCTCCATGGAAGCATGGGATGGGATAACCCCCCATATATGACGGCTGCTGGATGGAGGAATACTGCGATCCTGCCAGTCCGCTTGGAACACACCCTTATTACCGGTACGAAAGCCCAACTCAACCAACTATCGGCCAGGACAGGACTTGCGGGAAGTAAACCACCGGGTAATGGACATACACCCCACAGTCCCTAACCCCTATACACTCCTTACCGCCCTGGCCCCAGACAAGGTGTGGTATACAGTGTTAGATTTGAAAGATGCCTTTTTCAGCCTGCCGTTAACCCCACAAAGCCAAGACCTCTTTGCCTTTGAATGGCTGGACCCAGAAAGAGGTATCAGTGGACAGCTCACCTGGACCCGGCTTCCTCAAGGATTCAAAAATTCTCCTACCATCTTCAATGAGGCTTTACATGAAGACCTGGGTGAGTTCCGTACTAAGCACCCCACTTTAACTCTGTTACAGTATGTAGATGACATTTTGTTGGCTGCTGAAACCCGGGACGCGTGCCTGGAAAGCACCAGAGACTTGCTGCAAGAACTGAGTGTCCTAGGTTACCGAGCTTCAGCGAAAAAAGCGCAGATTTGTCAAACTGAGGTAAGCTACCTAGGCTACAAACTAAAGGATGAACAAAGATGGTTAACAGACGCCCATAAAGAAATGGTGGAGAGGGCACTCGAGGTTGTTGGAGAGCGAGCAGGTGAAAGAAGCGGGGAGGAGCCAATGCACTCGGTTGCCTGCTCGCTCGCTTCCTGGCACCGCTGTGGGACCACCGCCGCTTTTCCTGCTCGCCCACTGCCCCGTTTCGCGAGCCTGGGGCAGCCGCGGCCGGCCGGCACGCACTTCCGAGAGACGCTCAAGTCGCACGAAGCGGAGCTGGAGAAGACCAACAAATTCGTCGAGGACGGGAAGTCGCTCATCGGCGCGCTCAAGACAAGGTCTTTGCAGGAGTTTGCCACTGTCCTCAGGAATCTTGAAGATGAACGGATAGGGATGTAAAATGAGTTCCTCAAGTGCGGGAAACAGGCTGTTGTGTCCCCAACATTGAGCAGAGTGTTGGAATTGAGTGAAAGTGACAGTCACAGACTCTTAGACCCAGTGGGACATTATTCCTCATCATCTGCAATTCCTCATTTAACAGGCTAAGTGTGGCACTTCCCAAAAGGCAGCCACACCTGCTGCTTGCTAAAGCACAAAGCCTGCACCCTGCATGGACTTCTTACCTGGCCTGGCTGTCCCAAGGCCTCACAGGGACCAAGACTGCAAACTGCTGAATAGACAGACTGTAAAGCAGAGGGAAAAGTGAACAAAACCAGAAGACCCTCATAAGGAAGAACAGGTCATTGCAGAAGAGAAATAAAAGCAACCCCACCTTCCCTCAAAAACAGAATTGAAGAGGGGAAGGGAAAGGGGTAAAGGGAGAAAAATCTACAGAAATGAAGAAAACCCAAAAGAAGAGTATGGGTCTCTCCCAGAC
>NW_007182872.1:0-668 GCF_000164805.1 Carlito syrichta
GGAATTTTGTTTGTGTGTCTGTTTTTCACTCTTTTCTGGCCTTGTGTCTCTTTTTCACCCATTAGTTGGTATGTGTATCTGTTTTCCTTCTCATTCTTCTCTCTTTCTAACTTCCTCTTGACACCCCCTTCTTCCATTATTTTCCTTTTTCATATCTCCTTTTGTTCCAGGGAGCAAACCAACACCCCACTGTATGGACAGATTATAGGGCAGTGGGAAATAGGTTCCAGTGTGCCCATACACCTGTTGGTGGATACTGGGATCAGCAGATAGAGTCTGAATCACAGCTTCCCCCTCAATTAAACCTCAAAACTGCAAAAAGTACAGCCCCCAGTCCACACTCCAGTCTCAAAAGTGAAAAAGCCAGAGGACCCTCATAGGGAAGAACTGAAGATTGAACAAAAGAATTAAAAGAAACTCCACCTTCCCTGAAAAACAGAATTAAAGGAGGGGAGGGAAAGGGGGAGAGAGAGAAAAATCTACACAAATGAAGAAAAAACAAAAGAAGAATATGGGTCTCTTCCAGACCCATGGGAGGGCAGACACTGAGAAAACTGAAATCGGAATGCAAATAATGAAGAGCCCCCAGAATGACTGGTCTCAAACTACAAACCTAGATATCAAGACATTAATGGAGAGATTAAAAAGAATTGAGGAGAGACAGAGAA
>NW_007182873.1:0-1887 GCF_000164805.1 Carlito syrichta
GCACTCCAGTCTGGGCGACAGCGTGAGACTCCAACTCAAAAAAGAAAAGAAAAGAAAAGAAAAAAGATTGTCAAAATGATTAATTTATATTTTATATCATCACAGTAAGTAAGCTCTTTAATTTGGAATTGCCAGAGACTGTGGTATTTTCCTAATTAAGCAATTTTGTCTATAGTTACTATATATACAGTATGATTACTACTTTTCAGAGAAGTAGGCTATCAAAATCCATTACTAAGATTAGCCTTGCAAGTATTTCCTTGGCAACTTTGTCATGTGTGAGAGTGCACACCAGGATCGCTTGGGTCATCTCTGTGTCAGCTATCATCTTAACTTGCCAAGCTACAGAGTCAGAAACAGAATATAGCACTAACTGCTAATTTTTGGCAGTCGGTAGTGTTCATTTATATGTGTTATTAAACCATAGAGAGATTTGGTTCTTTAATATGTATCTTAGATTTTTAAACAGCAGCCTTTAAAAACTGACAGATTTTAGCTAAAAACAAAGTCTAGTTTCTTGAAATAAAGTTTTGTTTACAAATTTTAGTGATTATTTAAAAATATTGCCTATAAATTTGGTGATTGATGTTAAAATATAGTAATATTTTTATCATAGATGAGAAAATTGTGAAAAAAATTAGAGGTCTGCAGATGAAGGCAGAAGACTATGATGTTGTGAAAGTTATTGGAAGAGGTGCTTTTGGTGAAGTTCAGTTGGTAAGTATTTGTTTTGTTTTTATTACTTTTTTTGGTGATGTTATGGTTTTTTTGAAATGTTATCAGTAGCAGCTGAGCAGATCTAATTTCTCTGCCCAGGCATGCCAGAAGTTAGCTTTATGATCTTGTTCAGTGTCCTCACCTATAAAAGGAGGTGATTATTAGGTAAACACCCGGTCTCTTCCAGCTCTGAAACACTGTGATTTAGAGTATAAGGCCAACTTGGCCTCACATGTGATCTGCCTAGTAGTTAATGTTTCACCAGAACTACTGTGTTTTTATTTAGAATTTCATATTAGTAACAATCTGCTTAATGAACTGAGATTTATTTAGATATATGAGAAACCCAACAAATAAGTTTTAATAACTGAAAGTAATCTGAAATTTATCTTTGCAGGCCAAAGTAGTACTAGCTTAAAATATTATAAATTAACAATAAATATTACCTAAATATTATTAAATGAGAAGCTATAATATTATTTTCGTCATCTGAGTATACGATACTCCTCTATTTTTGTCCTTATAGTTAAATGAGCGTCAAATTCTTTTTTTCACAATATAGTACTACTCCTCCTGATGGAGCACTGAGAAAAGCAGTGATCACTGGAAGCTAGTATGGGTTTTTCTAAGAACAAGTTATGACAGACAGACCTTTTTCTTTTCTTCTCTTCATTGCTTCTTTCTTTGGTAGGTTTATTGGACTTGTAGATTATGATAGTACGATAGGTGTGATATATGTCCATAAGATATTTGAAGAAATCTGACATACTTGAGGATTATACAGAGAAATAGCAACTGAATAATTGTATGGGTAGGCAGCTTTATAACTAATTTACCAGCTGTATTCTAAGGAAGCTACTGAAAGCATGGATGATACATTGGACAGGGATCTGCAAGGACAGGTTTCAGGGTCCCTCCTATCCCACTGAACATTTTATTAATGACTTATATGGGAGCAATGGTGGCATGCTTAATAATTCTGCAAATGTGTTAAACCTGAAGTATAATGAGGATGATTTTAGATAGTGAGCCAAAATCCAAAAATCATCTACAGGAAAGATCATTGGCCAGATAGAAGTGAAATTAAATGAGAATATATGTACTTGGATATGAAAAGCACAAAGAATAGATTGCTTAACAGTAATGTATGAATTAAAGAACAGTTTTCCT
>NW_007182874.1:0-1524 GCF_000164805.1 Carlito syrichta
CCCTATTAAGGTCTAGGCCTAATGCTAAGAGTCTTACATTCACTATCCCTTTAAATTCACGCTACTTCTGCCAGGCTTGGTGACTCAGCCTGTAATCCTAGTGCTTTGAGAGACCAAGGCGAGTGGATTGCCTGAATTTGTGGGTTCAAGACTCGCCTGGGCAACTTGGCGAGACCTCATCTCTATAATAAATAAAAAATTAGTCAGGCATGGTAGTGCACACCTGTAGTTCCAGCGACTTGGAAGGCTGAGGTGGAAGGATTGCCAGAGCCCAGAAGTTTGAGGCTGCAGTGGCCGGGAGCATGCCATGCACTCCAGTCTGGGATGGAGTGTGATTCCAGCTCAAAAAGAAAACATAATAATAATAATAGTAATAATAATAATTCTCGCTAATTCTAAGAAATGGATATAATTTTATCACCATTTTATATATGAAAAAACTGAGGATCAGATAGAGAATTAACAAAGTTCAGGTCACTTCATAATGAAACAAATGGTATTGGACTTGCCTTGAAAAGGTAAGCCATAGAAGGGAAGAAAATATTTGCAAAACATATTAATCATGAAGGACTTGTATCAGAATTAGGAAATGACACATAATTTTACTTACATGTGAAAACTAAAAAAGTCAAACTCAAAGAAGTAAAGAACACAGTGGTGATGACCAGAGACTGGGGTAGGGAGTGGATAGGAAGAAGGGAGACATTAATCACAGGGTACAAAGTTTCAGTTAGGCAAGGGGAATAAGCTTTAGTGATGGTGACTATAATAAGTAATAGTGCATTGCATATTTCAGAATTACTGAGAGTATATTTTAAATGTTTTCACCACAAAAAAATAAGTATGTGAGGTGATGGCTTTGTTAATTAGCTTGATTAAATTATTCCACAATGTATACAGATATCAAAACATTGTGGCTGGGCTCAGTGGATCAGCCTGTAATCTCAGCATTTTGGGAGGCCGAGGCAAGTGGATTGCCTGAGCCCGTGGGTTTGAGACCAGCCCAGGCAACTTGGAGAGACCTCGTCTCTACAATAAATTTAAAAAATAGGCAGGCGTGGTAGTGTGCACCTGTAGCCTTCCTGTAGCTACTTGGAAGGCTAAGGTGGAAGGATCAAAGCAGGTCGATGCTGGGGTGGCTGTGAGTGTGCCACTGCACTCCAACCTGAGTGACAGAGTGAGACTCCAACTCAAAAAAAAAACAAAACAAATAGACTCCCTTGTCATCTGGCTCCTGGTTGGGTTCAGCCAGTGATCAGTGCTCAAGAAACACTGAAGCCTGGGCAACATAGTGAGATCTTATCTCTGCAAAAAATTAAAAAATAAAAACGGTTGGGCATGGTGGTATGCACCTGTGGTCCCAGCTACTTGGGAGGCTGAGGCAGGAGGATTGCTTGAACCTAGGAGGTGGAAGCTGCAGTGAGCCAAGATCGCGCCATTGCACTCTTACTTGGACAATAAAGTGGGACCCCATCAGAAAGAAAGAAAGAGAGAGAGAAGGAATAGGAGTAGGAGGGGAGAGAA
>NW_007182875.1:0-1025 GCF_000164805.1 Carlito syrichta
TCTGTATTGGCAGTTAATAAGGGCATATTAGTGAGGAAAAAACTTGAGGAAAAGATATTAGTTAGTGAGGAACCAATTTAATTATTCCAGCACTAAATTATTAAAGTATGACTTAAGATAATGGCAATGGGATTTTTAAAAGGCAGGAACTGAAATTTGGTGACTCATGTAGGGTTAACTTGTACTTCTACCTACAACTCCATAAAAATGTAGTAAAGGGGTTTTTTTAATGCTTAAAATTATAAAAGAAAAGCCAAAAATGGAAGCAAAAAAAAAAACTGAGATGCAAAGAGAAAATTGGAAGGTAGAAAGTACAAAATTAAGGCTAGAAGAAAACAAAAGATGGTGTGTGCTAAGTGCAAGAGTGGTGAGTCAAAACTCCAATTAGTTTGTGCTCTGAAATCCAGGAAAAGTACACGAGGTTGAGGCAGTTGGCTTCTCTGAAGGCTGGAATGTAGGATAGGCAGTCACTATCTGGCTGAAACTCTGGTTGAAACTCTCCATAAGAAACTGGTTGAAACTCTCCATAAGAAACTCTTAGACCTCTGCATTTCCTCAAATTCTATGTGAGACTAGGTCAGGTCTTAAAGTGACCCCACCCACAGAAGAATGAGTTTTATTGTCTAGAGAGACTTGGAGCCCAGAGATCCCAAACACCATCAAGACCTGCTATGAGAAGGTCTACACACTGAACAGTGAGACACAATCATGCTGTCCCCTTTTTTCCACATTAGCAAGCAGTCTTCCCTCACAGGTAGAAGGCTGGAGAGGTCACTGCTTTGGAAACTCACTGGCTCAAGGAAACACTCATGGAATTTGAGTAGGAATATCTTCAGTAAAAACACTTGAGTTTCTGTCTGATTATCTACAGAAAAGCCCATTGGTCAACAAGCCCCGAAACTGTATACAAAGTTTCTAATTTATTTTTAGGATCCTACTCTTGAATATCGAATAACAGTCCAAGGATAAGAAAAGTCATACCACTAACTGGAAATCTAAAAACCAAACAAAGAGAATAAGCAACA
>NW_007182876.1:0-16505 GCF_000164805.1 Carlito syrichta
AATATAACACACACACACACACACACACACACACACACACACACACACACACACACACCATGGACTACTACTCAGCCACAACAAAGAATGAAATAATGTCTTTTGCAGGAACTTGAATGAAACTGGAGGCTGTTATCCTAGGTGAATTAATTCAGGAATGGAAAACCAAATTCATCATGTTCTCAACTACAAACAGGAGCCAAACTCTGGGTTTGAAAAGGCATGCAGAGCGGCATAGTGGAAATTGGAGACTCAGAAGGGGGAATGATGCAGTGAGGAATGGTGGCAGATTAGAAATATACTTATCAGATATGATATACACTGTTCTACTGAAAGCCTAGACTTCACCACTCTACAATTTATCATGTAATAAAAAACTACTTGCATCCCTAAAGTTATTGAAATAAAAAAAATAAAAGAATTCGGGGCCAGGTACACAGGTCAAACCCTCTGCCCAACACCTTAAAATTCCATGACATTGTCAGATGTGGTGGCTCTCACCTATAATCCCAGCACTTTGAGAAGCAGAGGTGAAAGGATTGCCTAAATTCACAGGTTCAAGACCAGCCTGGGCAACATGACGAGATCTTGTTTCTACAAAAATCAAAAAATTGGCCAGACAGAGTGGCACACACCTGTAGTTCCAAGTACTTGGAAGAGTGAAGTGGATTGATCACCTGAGCCCAGGAGGTTGAGGCTATGGCGGCCATGAGCGTGCCACTGCATTCCAGCCTGGGTGATGGAGTGAGATTCTAACACAGGGGGGGAAAAAAGAGTTCCATGACAGAACTTACTGGGTTTTCTTTGTTCTTGAGAGATTAATAAAAAATGGAATGGAATCCTGAAAATTTTAAGACCTGGCAAACCCTCTTGGACTCCAGCCCTCTATACATTCAAAATGTATGACCTATTCTCATGGACACTTTTAAATTGATGAACAAAAATATTATACCCAGATAATTTTTGGCCATTACAGGAATTATTCAAACTCTCTAAGATTGTTTGAAAATTGCAACTACTGATAAACAGTTCAAATGGGATGTTGGCATGGAGGTAAGGATGGAAGGACGTCTTTGATGGCTGCATCAAAGGAGGGACCTATGGAGATTGTATAGGATCAAATCAATGATGGAACATTTGTCAGCATACCTGACAGGAGGGGAAGCTATGTTGATTGACACTGCAGAGGTGATCGTGTTGAGATTGTTCCAGTACTTCTCCACAAATATGCTGATATAGACAGCAGAGGTCAGGTCAGTTAAGTGGTTTTGAATGGGGTTGTTGAGGAAATGCAACAATGGTGAGAAACATCTTATGGGAACTCTGATACAGAAGCATGCACAAAGTATGGTGAGACAACACGTGAAGAGGCTACCAAATGAGATATATTGAGGTAGGAGACCTGCTACTAGATCAAAGAGTTACAGTGTCTGCTGCTGATAAAAAGGAGATACTTGACTGGGCACAGTGGCTCACACCTGTAATCCCAGCACTTTGGGAGTCTGAGGCAGGAAGTTTGTTTGAATGTAGGAGTTTGAGACCAGCCTAGGGAAAAAAAAACTGGCCCTGTATGGTGGGGCATGCCTGTAGTTCCAGCTACTCAGGAATCTGAAATGGAAGGATCACCTGAGTCTAGGAGGTTGAGGCTGTAGTAAGCCATGATGATGCTACTGCACTCTGCCTGAAAGACAGAGTGCGAGCCCAGCTCAAAAATAAAATAAAATGAGGAGACACTCCCTTGTATATTGACATTCAAGGGAGGAGCTGGAAACTGGCAGACTTTCTGTGATGAAATCTCTAAGATGGGCAGTTATTTACAGGCCCAACAAAGCAGGCTTTACTAACAATATTGACTAAAGCTACCATGAAAATGTTTTAACTCAAATATCTGAGCCAGACACTCATCACCTACCAAAACAGATGGTGGCATGCTTGGTGATGATTTTTTTAGTTGTGTCCTGGCAGATATTCTTGGTGAGCCTATCATGTAGCCACCCATTTATGTGTGGTTTAATGCATAGTGGGAAGTGAGAAATCTTACTCAAGTAAATTAAAAATAAACATTTTGCAGGATGGCAGATTGAACTTCTTTTTCAGTTTCCATGACTTACAGTATTTATTACCCTCTACATAGTGGAGGGTTTGGTTTATTAATTGTTTATATGTTAGATGCAAAACTTGAAATAGCAGTGTCATTGATCTTCTTGGAAATCTAATTTATTCTTTATTGTCATTTGCTTTGGTAAACAAAAGGAAGGAGACAGATGGAACTGGAACTGAGTCCTCAAGATTAGAGTGGAAAGACATTGTATATTTGGATCTTCTCCTCAAGTTGAGAGTTGTGAATCCATCTGAATTAACAGAGCAAAGTATGAAAACTTTACCCAAAAAATATTTTGGATTCAACTATCTGTATATATATATTTAAATTCGTTATTATGAAGTTGTGTACAGTTAAGGGTTAGGTATACAATTATGTTTCATTCAGGCACCCTGTTGATAAGAGGTGTTTCCCCATCCCCAGACAGATATTTGCTACTGTTAATCCCATCTCCCGCCCACCCCATACTTTCCCAGTGCCATCAGTCATTTTCTTATAGTATTACATTGGATGTTCAAGGTCCATTATATGAGTGAGAACATATGATACTCGGATCTCTGTTTCTGTGAGAGGTCACTCAGTATTATAGACACCAGTTCCATCCAGGTTGCTACGAAATTCATGATTTTGTTCTTTTTTATGGCTGCGTAGTTTTCCATTGTGTATATGTACCACATTTTTAAATCCAGTCCTCTTTTGATGGGCAGATTGGTTGCTTCCAGGTTCTTGCTATTGTGAACAATGCTGCGATAAATATACGTGTGAAGGTATCTTTTTTATAGAGTGATTTGAGTTCTTTAGGATATATTCCCAGTAGGGGGATTGCAGGGTCATATGGGAGGTTGATATTTAGAGCTTTTAGGAATCGTCACACTGCTTTTCACAGAGGTTGCCCTAGTTTACACTCCCACCAACAGTGTAGAAGTGTTCCCTTTTCACCACACCCTCTCCAGCAGCTGTTATTTTTTGAGTTTTTGATAATTGCCATTCTGACTGGAGTTAGGTGGTATCTCAGTGTGGTTTTGATTTGCATCTCCCTGATGATTAGTGAGGTTGAACATTTCTTCATGTGTCTGTTGGCTGCTCAGATGTCTTCACTTGTGAAGTTCCTGTTCATATCTTTTGCCCATTTTATAATGGGGTTGTTTGTCTTTTTCTTTTCAGAACGTTTGAGTTCCTTGTAGATCCAGGATGTGAAGCCTTAGTCAGACCTGGTGTTGGCAAATACTTTTTCCCAGTCTGTAGGCTATCTTGATGGTTTCTTTGGCTTTGCAGAAGCTTGTCAGTTTAATAAGGTCCCACTTATCTATCTTCTCTCTTATGACCTGTGGGTTTTGGGTTTTGTTCAGGAATTGGATGCCAGTTCCGATTTCCACGAGAGTATTTCCTTCATTTTCTAAGGTTCTTATGGTTTGAGGTTTTACATTGAGGTCTCTGATCCATTTGGAGTTAACCTTTGTGCATGGGGATAGATAGGGGTCCTGTTTCAATCTTCTGTATGTGGTCAGCCAGTTTCCCCAGCACCATTTGCTGAATAGGTTCTCCTCTCCCCAGTGGTAGGTGGTGGAGGCTTTGTTGAAGATGAGTTGATTGAGAAATTGAGGTTTTGTTTCTGGAATCTCAGTTCTATTCCATTGATCTATATGCCTGTTCCTATACCAATACCAAGCTGTTTGATGATTGTAGCTTTATAGTAAAGTTTGAAGTCTGGTAATGTGATACCACCTGCTTTGTTTGTTTGTTTTTTTTGTTTTTTTTTTTTTGCTGAGGATTGTTCCGGCTATTCTTGGTCGTTTGTGTTTCCATATGAAATCCAGTGTTGTTTTTTCTAGGTCTGATAAGAATGTTGCTGGTAATTTGATAGGTATTGCATTGAATCTTTAGATTGCCTTAGGTAAGATGGACATCTTCACAATGTTGATTCTTCCGATCCAAGAGCATGGGATATTTTTCCACTTGTTCATGTCATTTTTTATTTATTTGAGCAATATTTTGTAGTTTTCATTGTAAAGGTCTTTCACATCTCTGGTTAGGAAGATGCCAAGGTATTTCATTTTTTTGGTCACTATTGTGAATGGAATTGTGATTTTTATTTGGGTTTCTGTTTATTATTGGTGTAAAGAAATGCGATTGTCTTTTGCACATTTATTTTATATCCTGAGAATTTGCTGAAGGCCTTTATCAGTGTAAGGAGGTTTTTGACAGATTCTCTTGGGTTTTCAAGGTACACGATCATGTTATCTGCAAAGATAGATAATTTGACTTCCTGTTTTCCTATTTGGATATCCCTGATTGCCTTCTCTTCTCTGATTGCTCTAGCCAGGACTTCCCATACTATATTGAACAGGAGGGGTGAGAATGGGCATCCTTGTCTTGTTCCAGTTTTCAGGGGAAATTGTTCCAATTTTTGTCCATTTAGGAGTATGCTGGCTGTGGGTTTCTCGTAGATGGCTTTTACTACTTTGAGCTATGTTCCTTGTATGCCTATGTGTTCGAGGGTGGAAGGGGTGCTGGATTTTATCAAAAGCTTTTTCTACATCTAATGATATAATCATGTGGTTTTTGTTTTGACATCTGTTGATGTATTTAATTACATGGATTATTTTATGAATGTTGAACCAGGCTTGCATCCCAGGGATGAAGCCTACTTGGTCATGATGACTGATTTTTGAGATGTGTTGTTGAATTTGGTTTGCTAGGATCTTGTTGAGAATTTTAGCATCTATATTCATCAAAGACATTGGCCTGTAGTTCTCTTTTTTTGTTGGCTCTTTACCTGGCTTGGGTATCAATGTGATGTTAGCTTCATAAAATGATTTGGGAAGGATTCTATCTTTCTCAATCACCTGAAATACCTTCAGTAGGATTGGAATCAGCTCCTCCTTAAATGTCTTGTAGAATTCTGCTGGAAAGTCATCTGGACCAGGGCTTTTTTTTAGGTAGTTTTCTTATTACGTAGTCTATTTCCTTGATTATTATTGGTCTATTTAGGGTCTCTATTTCTTCTTGTTTCAACCTAGGCATGCTGTGTGATGACAGAAAGTCCTCCATTTCCTTGAGATTTTCAAGTTTATTTCCATACAAGTGTACATAGTAGTCTCTAATGATCTTTTGTATTTCTTCAGGGTCAAATGTGACTTCATCTTTTGTGTTTCTGATTGTGCTTATTTGAGTTTTTTCTTTCTTTTTCTTCGTCAGTCTAGCTAGGGTACCATTGGTCTTGTTTATCCTTTCAAAAAACCAGCTTTTTGTTTCATTGATTTTTTTGTTTTATGTTTTATCATTTATGTCCTGGATTTTGGCTTTTATTTTGGTGATCTGAATTCTTCTGCTGAAATTAGGGTTTTTGTGGTCTTGCTTTTCCAGCTTCCTTAGGTGGCTTGTTAGGCTGTAATTTGTGCTCCTTCCATTTCCCTCATGTGTGTTCCCTCATGTAGGGATATAAATTACCCTCTTACTACAGCTTTTAAGGCATCCTAGATATTTTGGTAAGATGTTTCTTCATTTTCATTTGTTTCCAGGTATCTTTTGATCTCTGTTTTGATTTCATCATTGACCCAGGAGTTGTTTAGCATCATGCTGTTTAGTGTCCATGTCTTTGTGGGTTTTTGGGGGACCTTGGTGGTGTTAATGTTTATTTTTATTCCACTGTGGTCCGATAAGGTGCATGGTAGAATCTCGGTCCTTTTAAATTTTCTTATGCTTGATTTATGGCCAATTATGTGGTCGATCTTAGAATACGTTCTATGTGGTGATGAGTAGAATGTGTATTCTGTGGTCTTTGGATGGAGTGTTCTGTAGGTATCTCTTAAGTTCATTTGGTCAAGAGTCATATTGTGGTTCCGGATCTCATTGCTGATTTTTGTCCTGATGATCTGTCTAGGATTCTGAGTGGGGTATTAAAGTCCCCAGTTTTGATGGTGTTAGAGTCAATATCTTTCTTTACTTTTCCTACAAGTTGCTTTATAAAACTTGGTGCACCTATGTTAGGTGCATATATGTTTAGGATAGATATTTCTTGTTGATGGAGTGAACCTTTTATCATTATGTAGTGGCCCTCTGTATCTTTTTAAATTTTTGATAGCTTAAATGGTATTTTGTCTGAAATTAGGATCTCAACTCCTCCTTTCTTTTGTGTTCCATTCGCCTGGAAATTTGTTTCCCATCCTCTATACTTTGAGTCTGTACATGTCCTTTCTAGTGAGATGGGTCTCTTGATGGCAGTATATTGTTGCCTGGTGATATTTTATCTATTTTGCCATTCTATGTCTTTTCACTGGTACATTTATTCCATTCACATTCAGGCTAATTATTGAAATGTGAGAGTTTGTTCCTATCATAGAGTTCTTATAGACTTGTTCTTCCACTTGGTTTATTGTCTTCCTTTTTTGGCGGGGTTGGTTCCTGTGTATTTTATTCTTTTTCCTGTACTCTTGTGAAGAACGTTTTTCTTTTTTTCCCCTTTTCTTTTGTGTTTAGTACTTTCTTAAGTGTTTCATTTAGAGGTGGTTTGGTGGCAGTGAAAGTTTCTAGGGATTGGATATCTGGGAAAGATTTTAATTCTCCCTCACTGATGAAGCTTAATATGGCTGGGTAGGTTATTCTTGGTTGAAATTGTTTATCTTTTAGGAGTTTGAAGATAGGGCTCCAAGCTCTCCTAGCCTGCAGGGTTTCCGTAGATAAATTTGCTGCTATTCTAATTGGTTTTCCATGGTAGGTGATCTGGTCTTTTTCTCTTGCTGCCTTTAGGATTTTTTCTTTTATGCCTACTTTGTTTAGGTGAATTATTATGTGTCTAGGAGTTGGTTTTCTCATTTGTTGTCTTGCAGGGGTTTTCTGAATCTCTTGTGTTTGAATTTTTGCATCATTGATTAGATAAGGGAAGTTTTCTTGAATGATCTCATGAAGGTTTCTTCCAGTGTGGTCTCTGTCACTCTTTCTGCGTCAGGAAGGCCAATTACTCTTAGGTTTAGTCTGTTGAAATAATCGCTCATCTCTTGAAGCTTTTTTTTCTGGCTTTGTGAGCTTGTTTTCTGTGTTTTTGAGAGTTTGGGTTAGTTCTATATTTTGGTCCTCAAACTCTGAGATTCTTTTTCTGCTTGGGTAATTCTGCTTTCCATGCTTATCAGTTTGTTATTTATTTCATTCACAGTATTCTTTATTACAGTTATCTCAGATACCTGCTCCTTTCTAGTTTACTTTTGAGTCTCCTCAATTCTTTTTAATCTCTCCATTAATGTCTTGATATCTAGGTTTGTAGTTTGAGACCCTTCATTCTGGGGGCTCTTCATTGTTTGCATTCTGAAGTCCGTTTTCTCAGTGTCAGCCCTCCCTGGAGTCTGGGAGAGACCCATATTCTTCTTTTGGTTGTCTTCATTTATGTAGATTTTTCTCTCTCGTCCCCCTCTGTTTTTGTTGCCAGTAGTTAGCCTAATGCTTGGGAGGTGTGTGCCTCTTAGTTGTCTCAGTCTGTTCAGCATAGGGGAGGGTCTTTGTTTCCTGTTTAACGACGTCACCATGGGAACCAAGGTGGAGGCACTGGTAGGTGGGCGGGGTGATGCAAATCTGCCTGGAGAATGGCTGAGGTGGTAGTTCCACCTTCACTGTTAGGGATGCTTGTCTGGGATCAGCTGCACAACTTGGTGCTGGATCTGGGGTGTCAACAGCAGGCTAGGGTGAAGGAGAGGGTTGGGCGTTCCCTCCTCTGGAGGTGGAAGCCTCCAATCAGCACCTTACACAAGCTTCAGGTTCTGCTCCCTTACACAAACTTGAAGTGGCATGCTGAGTGCCTCTGCCAGTGTGGGCCTGGAGCTCCAGAGCTCCAAAGCTTCAAAGGGCAGGTGGTGGCCCTGGGTCCCTCACAGGGCACTTCAGCCTGAAATGGGACTGGTATCTCTGAGGGGCAGGCACCCAGTGCCTCCCTGGGTGACTGGCAGTTTGGTGCTGGGTGTGACGATATAGCCAGAGAGGGAGCTGGGACCCAGGACTCCTGAGCAGATGGGCGTCACATATAGTGGAGCATCCACAGCCAGGGGCTGCAATATCTGGCCCTGCTTGAGACTGAAGGTCCCCGGGCCTCGTACCAGTGTGGCTGGTGGTGGGCAGGGCACTGTGGGAAGAAAAGTAAGAGTCTTTTTGGGAACTCAAGTTGGAGAGTCTCACGAATCCACCTATGCCGTCACCATCTTTTGGACGTCTATCTATTAAAGTTGTTAATTGAGAAATAACTTTAAGTGATTACTAGGATTGTCTAATAGCACAGTTCTCAGAAGTAATATAGTTAAACTTAAAAATAAATAAACTGAGTAGACATAAATTAGATCAATGTCTATAAATGAACACTTCATGTAATTTAAAATGTGAAAGTTCTGTCCGGGTCATTTCCATTTAAGACTAAAAATTATAACATAGTGCTTATCTAGCATACTGATATGTGATGGACAATTTAAGATCTTGCTTTCTAGGTTTTTCACTAAAATTTAGCATTCTAAGAGTTTGAAATTTTGTTAATATATGTATATATAATTCTGTATCTAAAATGTTAAAAAGTGAGATTTTTTAATAAGAAAAAATGATATGAAAAGCATAAAAATGTACTATTTGTTGAGAAAAATATTAGTTGAGTGAATGTTATCTAAGAGGGCATTTTAGCTTTTCATTTCTTTGGCAAGTGAATCATTTTAAGTTTAATAAAATGTTTCTGACTTATTTATTATGCTCATATCTCTGTGAAGGTCAAATGAAATATAAACATAAGTCTCTAAAATTTCAACATTATATTTGCAAAGAGAGAAATGTGACTGGGTGTAGTGGCTCACACCTGCAATCCCAGCACTTTGGAAGGCAAGATGAGAGGACTTTTTGAACCCATGGGTTTGAAACCAGCCTGGGCAACTTGGTGAAACCTCATCTCTATAATAAATAAAACATTAGCCAGGTGTGGCAGCACATGCCTGTTGTTCAATCTACTTGGAAAGCTGAGGCACAAGGATCACCAGACCCCAGGAGGCCGAGGCTGTGGTGGGCATGATCATATCACTGCACTCCAACCTGGATGACAGAGTGAGACCGAAACTCAAAAAAAGGTTTTTTTTAAATAACAACATTGAAATCTCAAATTTCATGCAAAAATTATTTATAAATGTTTATTCCAGTTACATTTGCCTAATTCATTTACTTTTAAGAACTACACCTAGATTACTTATGAAAACTGAGTATTATACCAACCCAGTTATTATTTCAAGTTATCTTCCTGTTAACAATTTTTACAGCATGTGAATATCAGGGGTTCATCTAGGTAAAGATCTTAAAGTTAAATATATGGGAATATTACTGAGATTTCAGAAGATATACCTCTTTTGTTAAATCAACAATATTACCTACTTTTATATTACAAAGAGCATACAAACAAAGATAATTTTGCATTTAAGGCTGGATATATGATTTTTGGACCCTTAAGTATTTATCAGAGACAAATATAATATGGTCTGACAAGTTGACTCAGGCAAACATATTGTTGGCAAAAAATACATTTCTTTTTTATTTATTTTTTCAGCATGCAATTTCATTATGACTTTCTGAAAACACTTGTATACTTAATGCTTTAGCATTAATTTTACAGACAGCATAAGTAATGAAAACCAATTACATCAAATTGCAACTACTCCCCTGAAAAATGAATGAAATATTGCCTCTGAAATAATTACTAATTTTGCAATAGAGTTTTGCAAACTAGGAAACATTTACTAGTAACACTTGAATACATGCTGTCAATAGCATTCTGCCTTTTAAAAATTGCTTCAAAATTTCTTAAAGATCGTGCAAAATAAACACTTTATGAAAGTGATAGATTGCACTCAAACATCAAGGCACTATAAAATGAATCTTATTTTACAAATAAATTAGATTTAGTTTGATTATATTTAGTAGAATCATAATGAATGAAGAGAGAATGATTGTATTTCATTTTATTTTTGCTTGTTTGTGGTTGTTGTTTTTAAGTCAGAGTCTCACTGTGGCACCCAGACTGGAGTGTAGTGGCATGATCACTACCACCAAAACTTTGGACTGCTGGGCTCAGGTGATCCTTCCAACTCAGCCTTCCAAGTAGATGGAACTACAGGTGCACACCACCACACTAGGCTAATTTTTTTTTAATTTGTGTAGAGACAAGAGCTCACCAAGTTGCCCAGGTTAGTCTTGAACACCTGGGCTCGGGCAATCCCTTTGCCTTTGCCTCCAAAAGTACTGGAATTACTTTTGGAGTCATGAACCACTGCACCCTGTTTGAGAATGGTTATATTTCTAAAGAAAAACTATACTACATCTGTTATTAAATTGTAGCCCTAGCCGGGCTCAGTGGCTCAGCTTGTAATCCCAGCACTTTGGGAGGCTGAGGTGAGTGGATTGCCTGAGCCCACAGGTTTGAGACCCACCTGGGCAAATCGGTGAGACCTCAACTCTACAAATAAATTAAAAAATTAGCCAGGTGTGATAGTGCATGCCTGTAGTTCCAGCTACTTGGAAGGCTGAGGCAGAAGGATCGCTGGAGTCCAGCAGGTTGAGGCTGCAGTGGCCAGGAGCGAGCCACTGCACTTCAGTCTGGGTGACATAGTGAGACTCCAACTCAAAAAAAAAATTGTAGCCCTTTGCATTGTTTTTGACTTGTTACTGTCTACCTGTAGACTGGACCATATCTTCATTTCTCCCTGGTTTTTCCAATCCAGTTTCCTTCCATGAAATTACTAATAATGGAAACTGCTTTTTCCTAAAGCTCTGGAAGTAGTCTTAGCTGAAGCTGGAAAATGTGTGTGTATGAGGTGTGTGTGTGTGTGTGTATGCATTGTGTGTAATGCTTTTACGTAAATAAATGTATAAACAAATAATGTATAAACAAACAAATATATATATACATATATACGTGTGTGTGTGTGTATTTATATATGTATATATTTGTCTTTGGCTATATGGCAAGCCCTAGTAAGGGTTATGACATGCAAGTGGTGTGGATTCAAATCTTGGATAAATTCCTTTTCTATTAGAACCTCTTGAGTAATTACAGCATATCCTGATTACTAATCTTCTTCTTTATGTTTGATGTAAGATCATCAGCAACAAAATAAATAAATAAAAAATAACATTAATTCAGGATTATTTAAGAGAGTTTCCCAGAAATCAATGAAAAAATCCAAAATTTGTGATATCACACACAGTTATGTTCTCCTCCATCAACAGGCAAGGGCAACAAGTGTCAGGGTTAAAGGTAACCTACAAGATACATATAAATTACCTCCATAGACCAAGTCGAATAATTAGAGCTGTTGAAAAGAGAGGTGAGGAAGAACAAGGGATAGTAAGCTTATTCAAAAAACAGGTTCAGCGCAGTGGCTACACATGCAGTGCCGGTGCTAGGAGAGGCTGAAGCAGGGGGATCACTTGAGGCCAGGAGTTTGAAACTAGCCTGGGCAACACAGCAAGATCCCACCTCTACAAAAAAATTATCTGGATTTGGTGTTGCATATCTGAAGTTTCAGCTACTTGAGAGATTGGCAAGAGTTTGAGTCTGCAGTGAGATCTGATCATACCACTTAACTCCAGCCTGGGTGACAGAGACTTTGTCTCTAAAATAACAACAACAGGCTGGGTATGGTGGCCCACGCCTATAATCCCAGCACTTTGGGAAGCCGAGGTGAGAGGACTGCCTGAGCCCACAAGTTCAAGACCAGTCTGGGCAACTTGGTGAGACCTCATTCCTACAATAAATAAAAAAATTAGCTGGGCATAGTGGCACATGCCTGTGTTTCCAGCTACTAGTAACGCTGAGGCAAAAGGATCACCTGAGCCCAGCAGGTCAAGGCTACAGTGGCTGTGAGCATGTCACTGCACTCCACCCTGGGTGACAGAGTGAGACTCTGGCTCAAATAAATCAATTAATTAATAAATTAAATGACAACAACAGAAAATGTTTTCAAAATTTGAGGAAGAGATAAATATATAGGTACAAGAATGTCAGAGAACACCAAAGAGATTTGACACAAATAAGATTACCCATAGGCACAGAATGTTAAACTCTCAAAGGTCAAGGACAAAGAGAGAATTGTATACTTTTTTCTTTTTTCTCCTCTGACCGTGTATTTTTATACAGCCTGTATTGAGTCTCACTGGTACTTTTTTTACTTGATCCATTCTGCTGCTGATAACCTTTAATGAATTTCTCAGTTTAGCAACTATACTTCTCAGTTCCAAGATTTCGGTCTGATTCTATTTTATTATTTCAATATCTTTGTTAAATTTCTGTGATACATTTCTAAATTGATTTTATGTGCTTCTTTTTTTTTTTTGAGTTGGAGTCTCACTTTGTCGCCCAGACTGGAGTGCAGTGGCTGCTCCCGGCCACCGCAGCCTCGACCTGCTGGGCTCCGGCGATCCTTCCGGCTCACCCTTCCACGTAGCTGGAACTACAGACGTGCAATACCATGCCTGGCTAATTTTTTGATTTATTGTAGAGATGAGGTCTCACCTGCCCAGGCAGGTCTCGAACCCGTGGGATCAGGCAATCCACTCACCTCAGCCTCCCAAAGGCGTGGGATTACAGGCTGAGCCACAGAGCCTGACGTGCTTTTTTTTCTTTGAATCAGAGTCTTACTCTGTTACCCAGGCTGGAGTGTAGTGGCATGCTCACCTCCACTGCAACCTTGAACTACTGGGATTAGGCGATCCTTCCAACTCAGCCTTCTGAGTAGCTGGAACTACAGGTGTATGCCACCATGCCCAGCTAAAATTTTAATTTATTGTAGACATGAGGTCTTGCCAAGTTGCCCAGGCTGGTCTCGAATACATGGGCTCAGACAATCCTCTCACAATTTAGTGCTATTTTATTTTCTTGCCAAGACAACTCACATATCACCATCTAGTTAGGATCAGTCTTCATTCCTTGCTCTAACCATTGAGAGGGTCAGGCCTCCCTCTTTGCCGCTGTTTGCTTTACTTTGCACTTTGAGTACAGTTATTAATTCCAGATTCCTCTATCTGGCTTGTTTTGGCTTTTATTGGATATGTTTGCTTAGAGATGCTTTGTAATTAACCAATTGATTGCTTTTAAAAATTTCTTTCACAGGATGCTCCCTCATTTTCAGCACTAGATGGCGTCTTAAGCCCACGTATGCCTTGGCTCTAATAAACAATCAGAATGCCCCGTGAGGAATATGGCAGAGGTCCCAGAAGCATACGTTTGGATGTACTGGAAGGCTTGCTAGGAGTCTGTGCTCATGGAACCCATGGACAAAACTCCTATAGTCATGGTACTGCTAAACAGCCACTATTTCTTGGCATCATTTTTGGCTGAGTTATAGGGCAGGGTTTCCAGAAATGGAGATGATAGCACCCCCCCATACTTTGTTTCTGGCTGTCTTCAGGGATATTTCTCTTCTCACACTCCTGATGCCTCAAAACAGGGGAGGTTGATTAGACAGAATAGACAGGTCTCTAGACTAGGTCTCCTGCCAGAATAGACATGATTATGAAGTGTGCTGTCTACCTCAATCTCACTTTTTCAAGTGCAGAAACTGTGAGTTGGGGAGAATTTTTTCGTGTGTTTAATGTCAGGCAGACTGGGCGGGGGGAAGATACAGTTAAGATATAGAAGTCTGATCACTTACCAACTGCTTGTAGTTTTTTTCTGTCTCTCTGTGGCTCCCAAAGTTCTCATTCTCATAATTAAGTTCTGGGATATAGCTGATGATAATTTCAATACTGTCTATTTGTTTTGGTTTTTTTGTGGTGGGGAGTGAAGTCATCTGATTTCTATTCTTCTATTTTGAAACCAGAAGTCAAGCATTTAAAAAATATCATATTTGAGTTCTTAAAACTACCAAGTTATCTTCATAATTTAAAAATGCAATTAGTACCTTTGATGGTTCTAGAAATAATGAACATTTATACCCTAACACATTTATATGAGAGCAGATTTTATTTAAAAATTGCCATGAGAACTGGGCACGGTTGCTCACAACTATAATCCCAGCAATTTGGGAGGCCAAGGTGAAAGGATTGCCGGAGCCCACAGGTTCAAGACCAGCCTGGACAACTTGGTGAAACCTCATCTGTACAATAAAAATAAAAAAATTAGCCGAGCATGGTGGCATGCGCCTGTAGTTCCAGTTAACTGGAAGGTCGAGGCAGAAGGATCACCTGAACCCAGCCAGTAGAGGCTGTGGTGTCTGTGAGTATGCCACTGCACTCCATCTTGGGTGGCAGAGTGAGACTCCATCTCAAATTTTTAAAGAAAGTCATGTAGTACAGACTGTCTACCACTAACACTAACAAACACTAACTGCCTAACACTAACTTACATGATCTGGTATAAACTAGCAGCTGAAGGCCCATAAATCCTGTGGCTTAAACATTTTTTTAAAATTTTGAGTTGAGTTCTCACTCTTTCACCCAGACTGGAGTGCAGTGGCAGGATCACGGCTCACCACAGTCTCAAACTCCTGGATTCAGGTGATCCTACTACCTCAGCTTCCCAAACTGCTGAGACTACAAGCACACACCACCACACTTGGCTACTTTTTGTGAGACAAGTTCTCGCTAAGTTGCCTAGGTTGGTCTCAGACTCCTGGGCTCAAGCAGTCCTCCTTCCTTGACTGCCCATAGTGCTGAGATTACAGATGTGAGCCATGGGACCTGGCCGCCATTTTTGTCTCATGATTACTAGAGATGAATTCAGTCTTGTATTCCCCATTCCACCTCCTGCTAGCTGCTGAAGTTCTGCTGCTTGAGTGACTCATAATTAAATGGTGGCCACAAATGAAGCTGTAGTGACAAGCAGCCCATTGCCAGGGACTAGGGCAGTTGATGTAATTATTAAGAAAGCTGAAAAACAGACTTTCCACAATTCCAGCCCCCCACTTATGGACTCTGAGGCTTCAAAAAGTCATTGCCTTTCTCTGAATCAATCTCTTTTTCTATCATTTGAGTAAAGGATAATCTCTGACCTCAGATTAAAATTCTATACTCAAAGTTTGGTGCATGATTAATCCTCCAACAATGGTGGCTGCTGTTGCTTGGCACTTCGGGACAAGAAGCATAATCAAGGAAAGAGCCAGGGCCACAGGGGATGGCCCAGACTCCACCTATGTGCCAGTTGTTCCTTCTGCCGGGACACAGACCATGTCATCAGAAAATTCTTAGCTAAGCCTTGGCAGTGACCCAGGGATAAGCCTGCCCCCCAGTGGCCAATTTGACATTTATTTGCTGATATCTGAGGTTTCTGATTCAGAGTTCCTGTGGGATAGTCACTCACTCTGGAAGCAGATGTGAAAAATTAAAAAGCAGTTTTAATTTGTTCTTGGGAAGTATCTGAAGGTGATGGTAAGCTTGGGTTTACTGATATTCGAGAACTCATGCATGAATTTGAAGGCAAACTCGAGTGGTCTTCCAGCCCTGTGGAGTTCACTTTGAGGTCCCAAACCACATCAGATAAGAACTTGCTGGGCATGTTCATGCCCCTTGACCTCAGTGTCTGCATCAGAGAATTGAGAAATTGTTGAGGTCCCTGGGGAGCCTAGGGCAGGTAGCTGGACCTCTTTTGCTTTTATTTCTGTCTGAAAGAATGCTGTGGTCCTGCACAGACAGATTCCAAGGCAGTGGGAAGTGGGCCTCAGATTATCCATACACCTGTCAGCAAATACCAGGACCTGCAGATAGATTTTGAATCACAGCTCCCCCTTAAGTAAATCTGAAAACTGCATACAGGACCACCCCCAACCTACAGTGCAACTCCAGAATTGAACAGTTTAGGACATACATAAAGAATAGGAGACTGAACAAACAGAAGTAAAACCAATCCCTCTACCCTTGAATAACAGAATTAAAGAAGATGGTGACATGGAGGGAAGGAAAAAGTAGGGAGGGGGAAAAAACCATGTAAATGAAGAAAAACCAAAAGAAGAATATAGGTCTCACACAGATCCCTGGGAGATCAGACACTGAGAAAACAGATTCTGGAACACAAACAATGAAGAGCCCCCAGAATGACTGGTCACATGTAACAAACCCAGAGATCAAGGCATTAATAGAGAGAATTAAAAAAATTGAGGAGAGACAAGAGTAAAATAGGAAGGAGCTGATGTCAGAAATAATAGCAGTAAAGAATACTGTAATGGAAATAAATAACAAACTAATAAGTATGGAAAGCAGAATTAGCCAAGCAGAAGAAAGAATCCCAGAGCTCAAAGACCAAAACACAGAACTAACCCAAACTGTCAAAAGCATAGAAAAGAAGCTCAAAAAGACAGAACAAAACCTGCAAGAGATGAATGATCACTTCAAGAGATCAAACCTAAGAGTAATTGGGCTTCCTGAGGCAGAGAGAGAAACAGAGGCTACACTGGAACAAACATTT
>NW_007182877.1:0-821 GCF_000164805.1 Carlito syrichta
AGACTTTTTTTTTTTTTTTTGGTGAGTAGTTTTTTTAATGATGAAGTCAATTTCCTGTGTTTTTATTGGTCTATTTAGGTCTCAATTTCTTCTTGTTTCAACCTTGGGAGACTGTGTTATGTTAGAATGTCCCCCATTTCATTTAGGTTATTGAGTTTGTTTTCATACAGGGGTGCACAGTAATCTCTGACAATTGTTTGTATTTTTTCAGGGTCAGTTGTGACTTCAACTTTTGCATTTCTGATTGTGTTTATTTGGGTTTCTTCTCTCGTTTTCTTGGTCAGTATTGCTCGCGGTACATCAATGTTGTATATCCTTTCAAAGAATCAGCTTTTTCTTTTGCTGATTTTTTTCTATGATATTTTTATCTTCTATGTCCTGTATTTAAGCTTTTATTTTGGTGATCTGGATTCTTCTGTTGAAGTGAGAGTTTTGGTGCTCTTTTTCCAGCTCCTTTAGTTGACATGGTAGACTGTTAACTTGTGATCTTACCATCTTTTTCATATGTGTTTGTAGAGATATGATTTCCCCTCTTAATACTGCTTTCTTGGCATCCCAGAGATTTTGGTAAGATGTTTCTTCATTTTCATTTTTTTCCAGGAATCTTTTAATTTCTTCTTTGATGTCCATGTTGATCCAAGAGTTGGTCAGCATTATGGTATTTAATGCCCATGTCTTTGTGGGTTTGGGGGGAACCTTGTTGGTGTTGACATTTATTTTTATTCCACTGTGATCTGAGAAGGTGTATGACAGTATTTCAATCTTATAAAATTTGTTTATACTTGATTAATGGCCAAGGATGTAGTCGATCTTGGAGTATG
>NW_007182878.1:0-1074 GCF_000164805.1 Carlito syrichta
GGGGGCAGGTCCAGGGCCCCGTTGGGACAGAGGGCAGTGGCCTTGTGGGTGGCCTGGGTGCGCAGGAGGGCAGGCGGCGGCGGCATCATGGAGAGGTGGGCCTGGGGGTCGGGCTGCAGGGACAGCGACGGAGGCTGGGTCTGCTCAGTCTGTGACTTGGCGTCTCGAGGAGGGGAGCCTAGCAGGGTGGGGGCGGGATCAGGCGAATCTAGTAGCTTCCATCTGAAGAGGGTGGGCTGAAGCAGCTACCTTCACCTTGTATGCAAGGAACGCACTTTTTTCCCTCCATGGGTCTCTCCCGGCTGCTTGTCCCTTTTCCCCTTCTTCCCACAGTTATCCCTCGCAGTAGCCTAAGCATCTTATATATAACAACTCATTTGTGCAAGGTTTTTAAGTTTATATATAAAATGTGAATATATATTTTTTGTTTCCCTTTTTGACTTTATTTTTTCTGTATGAAACCCAGATGCCACCAAATGGACATTAATAGTTGCAGTAACGATCAGTAGCATTCACAAAAGTTGGTGTAAAAGCCACTATGTGAAACAAGGCTTGAAAATTAGTGAAGGAGTTTTAGCGACGCTGTCTGAGCTACAGTGAGAAGCATCCTCAATTTTCCTTGGAACTCCCCTCAGCGGGATGCCCTGCGCCCTTAGGACATGGACTGACCGTGTGCAAAACTTTGTGTGCCAAAATTCTCAGTGACTTTCGCCTTCTCCCTCTTATTGATGCTATAATTTTTGTTCATCATGTTTTGCTGCGATGTTACACAGGTAGATTTGTATGTAGTTTTAATGTCACCTATAACAAAATGTATTCGGTAGCAGATTGTCCAGAAAGCGTTTTAAATGAAGAGGTATAAACCCTTAAGGGCCAAAAATTCGGTGTATTAGATTACTCAAACAAAAAACCAGCTGCCGCTTTTATGTATATGTATTACATATGAGTAGCAGACTTTAAAAATTAAAAAAACCTAGGCATGTTGATGTTGCAAAATGCTGTATAAAGCTGAAACCAGTTCATTCAGTGCCATTGTAGTTGACATGAAGCGATTGTAAAACTGTCTCCAATTTT
>NW_007182879.1:0-5088 GCF_000164805.1 Carlito syrichta
AGGAATGTAATGGAATGGAGTGGATTGGAATGGAACTGATAGGAAGGGAATGGAATGGAATGGAGAGGAATGGAATAGATTTTAATAGAATGGATTGGAATGTAATCAAGAGGAATGGAATAGAGTGAAATGTAATGGAGTGGAAAGGATTGGAATGGAAAGGAAAGGAAAGGAGTTGATTTGAGTTGAATAGAATGAATCGGAATGGAGAGATTTGGAATGCAATGGAACGGGATGAAATGGAGATGAGTGGAATGGAATTGAATGGAAAGGAATAGAATGGAATGGAGTGGAATGTAATTGAATGGAATTGAGAGGGATGGAATGGAATGGAATGAAACGGAATAGAGAGAAATGGAATTTGATGGAGTGGAATTGAAAGGAATGGAGTGTAAACGAATGGATTGGGAAGGTGAGGAATAGAATGGAGAGGAATGGAACGAATGGAATAGATGGAGTGGAAAGAAACAGAATGGAGCAGAATGCAATGGGATGGAGAGGAATGCAATGGAATTGAAGGGAATGGAAGGGAATGGATTGAGAGCAAAGGAAAGGAATGGAGAGGAATGGAATGGAATGGAATGGAGTGAGTGGAAAAAATGGAGAAGAATGATATGGAAAGGAATGGAATGGAATGGAATGGAATGGAATGGAATGGAATGGAATGGAAAGGGATGCAACAGAGATTAATGGAATTGAATGGAATTGAATGGAATGGAGAGGCTTGGACTAGAGAGGAATGGACTGGAATGAAATGGAATGGAATGGAGAGGAATGGAATGGATTGAATTGCAATGGAGGTTAGTGGAATGGAATGGAATGGAATGGAATGAAATGGAATGGGCATGAATGGAATGGAGAGATATGCAATTGAATGGATTGGAGTGGAATGGGATGGAATGGAGAGGAATGAAATGGATTGCATTGTAATGGAGAGGAGTGGAATTGCATTGAATGGAGAGGAATGGAATGGAAAGGAATGGAGAGGAAAGAAATAGAATGGAATGGAAACGAAGGGAATGGAATTGAAAACAATAGAGAGGAATGAAATGGAATGGAAAGCAAAGGAAAGGAATGGAATGGAATGGAACAGAATGGTATGGAGAGGAAAGAAATAGAATGGAATGTGATCGAATGGAATGGAATTGAAATAGAGAGGAAGTAAATGTAATGTAAAGGAGAGGAATGGAATGGAGTGGAATGGAATGCAATGGAATAGAATTGAATGCAATGGAACAGAGAGGAATGGAAAGAAGAGGAATGGAATAGAATGGAATGGATCAAATGGAATGGAAAGCAAAGGTGAGGAATGGTATGGAACAGAATGAAACGGAATGGAGAGGAATGATATGGGATAGAGTGGAAAGGAATGGAATGGAGTGGAAGGGATAGAAATGGAAAGGAATGGAATGCAGTGGAATGGAGAGTAATGGAATAATATGTAATGAAATGGATTGGGGAGGAACGGAACGGAGTTTATTGGAATTGAATGGTTAGGAATGGATTAAACTGCAATTAAATGGAATGGAGAGAAATGGAGAGGAATGTAATGGAGTGGAATGTAATGGGATTGAGTGGAATGGAATGAAAGAGAATGTAGAGGAATGGGATGGTATGGAGAGGAATGGAGTGCAATGGAAATGATTGGAATGGAATGGAATGAAATGGATTGAAATGGAATGGAATAGAAGAGAGAGGAATGGAAAGGAGTTGAATGGAATGGAATGGAATGGAAAGGAATGCTATGAAATGTAATGGAGAGAAATGGAAAGGAATGGATAGGAATGGAATGGAGAGGAATAGAATGGAATAGGAAGGAATGGAATGGAATGGAAGAGAATAGAGAGGAATGGAATTGTATGAATCGAATGGAATGGAGAGGATTGAAATGGACAGGAATGGATGGATTGGAAAAGAGAGGAATGGAATGGAGAGGAATTGAATGGAGAGTAAAAGAATGGAATAGAATGGAATGGAATCGAATGGCCTGGAAAGGAATAGAGAGAAATGTAAGGAAATGGAATGGATTGGGATGAATGGAGTGGAATGGAATGGAATGGAATGGAAAGGGAAGAAATGGAGGGGCTTGGAGTGTAATCGAATGGAGTGGAGAGGAGTGGAATAAAATGGAATGGGTAGGAATGGAGAGGAATGGAATGAAATGTAGAGGAATGGAAGGGAAAAGAATGAAATGGAATGGAATAGAATGGAATGATATGGAATGGAATGGAATGGAATGGAACGCAATGGAATGGAATGGAATGGAGAGAAATGGTATTTATTGTAATAGTATGGAATGGAATGGAATGGAATGGAATGGAATGGAGAGGAATGGAATAGAATGGAATGGAATGAGATGAATGGAATTGAATGCAATGGAATGGAATGGAGACGAATGGAATAGAGAGAAATGACATGGAATGGAATCGAATGGAGAGGAATGAAATGTAATAAAGTGGAATGGAGAGTTATGCTATGGAGAGGAATGGAATTGAATAGAATGGAATGGAATGGAGAGGAATGGAATGGAGAGGTATTGAATAAACGCAATGGATAGAAAAGGAATAGAAAGAAATGGAATGTAAAGAAATGAATGGAAAGGAAATGAATGGGATGGTGAGGACTGGAATGTAATGGAATGTAATAGAGTATAATGAACTGGAATGGAAGAGAATGGAATGGAGAGGAAAGGGATAGATTGTGATGGAATGGAATGGAATGGAATAAAATGCAATGAAATGGAATGGAAAGGAATTGAATGGAGTGGAAAGGAATGGAATGGAGTGGAATGGAATGGAGTGGAATGGAGTGGAAGGTTATGGAATGGACTGGAATAGAATGGAGTGGAATGGAAAGGAATGGAATGCAATGGAATAGTGTGGAATGGATTGAGTGAAGGGGAAAGAAATGAAATGGAATACAATGCAATGGAGTTGAATGGAATGGAATGGCATGGAATGGAGACGACTTGAATAGAGGAGAATGGAATGGAAAGGAATGGATGGAAAGGAATGCAATGGAATGCTGAGGAATGTAATTGAATGGAATGGAAAGGATTGAAGAGGAATGGAATGGAATTTTATGGATTGGAATGGAGGGAAATGGAATGGAATGGAATGGAATACAGAGAAATGGAATAGAGTGGTATGGAATTGATAGGAGAGGACTCGAGTGGAATGGACTGGAATGGAATGAAGTGGAGAGTATTGGAATGGGATTTAATAGTAGAATATAGAGAAATGGAGTTGAGTGGAATGGATTGGTATGGAGTGGAATGGAATGGAATGAAGAGGATTGGAATGGAATGGAGAGGAATGGAAAGGAGAGGAATGAAATAGAATACAAGGAATGAAGAAGAATGGAATGGAGAGGAGTGGAATGGAATAGATTGGATTGGAATAGAGAAAAATGGAATGGAATGGAATGGAATGGAGAGAAATGGAATGGAGTGGAATGGAGTGAAGTGGAGTGGAATGGATTAGAATGAGTGGATGAATTGGAATGAACTGGAATGGAGAGGCGTGGAATATAATGGAGAGGAAAGGAATAGAGAGAAATGGAATAGAATGGGGATAAAAGGAATGAAGACGAATGGAGTGCATTGAAAGGGAGTGGAATGGGATGGAGTGGAATGGAATGGAACGAAAGAAAAGAGAGGAATGGAATGGAACGGAAAGAAATGGAATGGAATTGAAATGAGAGGAATGCAATGGAATGGATTGGAAAGGATTTCAGAGGAAGAGAATGGAATAGAGAGTATTGGAATGGCATGGAGAGTAAGGGAATGGAAGGTGAGGAATTGAACAAACTGGAATGCAGAAGAATCAAAAAGGGACGAATGGAAAGGATTGGGATGGAGAGGAATGGTATGGTATGGAATGGAGAGGAATGGAAAGGATTGGAGAGGAATGGAATGGAATGGAGAGGGATGGAATGGAATGGAGAGGAATGAAAAGAAATGGAATCAAATGGAATGGAGAGAATTGGAATAGAATGAAATGGAAAGAAATGGAGAAGAATGGAATGGAGTGGAATGGAATGAAATGGAATGGAATGGAGAGAAATGTAATAAAATTGAATGAAATGGAATGGGGAGGAATGGACAGCAATGGACGGAGTGGAATAGAATGGAATAGAGTGGAATGGAATGGAATGGAGTGGATTGGAATGGAATGCAGAGGACTTTAATAAAATGGGGAGGAATGGAATGGAGAGGAATGGAACGGAATGAAATGGAAAAGAATGAAATGCAATGGAATGGAATGGAGAAGAATGGAAAGGAATTGGGTGGAATGGAGAGGTACTGAATGGAATGGAATTGTACAGAATGGAATGAAGTGGAGAGGAATGGAATGGAATGGAATTGAGTGGAATAGAGAAAAATGGAATGGAATGGAATGGAGATGCATGGAATGGAATGGAGTGGAATGGAATGGAATGGAAAGGAATGGAGAGTAACGGAATGGAGAGGAATGGAATGGAAAGGAAAGAAATGGAATGGAATGAAGAGGAATGGAATGGAGTGAAATTGAATGCAATTGAGAGAAAACGAATGGAATGCAAAGGAAGGGAGTGGAATGGAATGGAATGCAAAGGAATGGATAGGATTGAAACTGAATGGAATAAAATAGACAGGAATGAAATGGACTTTAATGGAATGCAGAAGAATGGAATGCAATGGAGAAGAATGGAATGGAGAGGAATGATATTGAATGGAATGAAATGGAATTGAATGGAGAGGAATGGAAAGGAATGGAGAAAAATGGAATGGAATGGAATGCAGAGGAATGGAATGGAGAGGAATTGAATGGATTGGAATGTAGAGGAATGGAATGGTATGCAATGGTGATGAAAAGAAAGGAATGGAGAGGAATGGAATAGAATAGAGAGGAAAGGAATGGAAAGGGAAGGAATCGAATAGAATGGAGAGATTTGGAATGGAATAGAATAGAGAGGAAAAGAATGGAGAGGAATTGAAGGGAATGGAACCGAAATGAAGGGATTCAAATGCAATGGAAAGGAATGGAATGGAGTGGTATGGAATGGAATGGAGTGGAATGGAATGGAATGGGGAGGAATGGAATGGAA
>NW_007182880.1:0-776 GCF_000164805.1 Carlito syrichta
TCAAAAAATTAGCTAGATGTGGTGGCGCGTGCCTGTAGTTCCAGCTACTTAGAAAGTTGAGGTGGAAGGATCGCCTGAGCCCAGCAGGTTGAGGCTGCAGAGGCCATGTGCGTGCCACTGCACTCCATCCTGGACGACAGAGTGAGACTTCAACTGGAAAAAAAAATTAAATGAAATAGGCCAGGGTGCGGTGGCTCATACTTACAATTCTAGCACTTTGAGAAGCCGAGGTGAGAGGATTGCCTGAGTCCAGGGGTTCGAGACTAGCCTGTGCAACATGGCGAGACCTCATCTCTCAAAACTAAAAAATTTTTTAAAAGGTCTTAAATAATTAGGTAATTGGGCAAGCTACCCCCGGTCATAGTTGTCTCTGGGAATCTCAAGCTTTTAATTGTCTTGTAGGCCCCAAGAGTTAGGGGAGTAGCGGGAATAGGCTTAGAATTTCTGCAGAAGCCTATTTTCTCTTTTGAGTAGGACCATTAGCATATCAAAAGAGTATGAAAAACAGCAATTAAACACGGTGATGAAAGTAAACACAAACACAATTTCCCTTTGACAAGCTCAAAAAAAGACTCTAATAACCCTTAATGAAGGCAGTAGGCAGCAGTAAATAAACCATTAAGTTGATAATTAACATATCATTCAAGTCAGTGAAGACGAAATTTGCTAATGTACTTGGTTCTCTTTTAGGCATTAGTCAGTTAATGGTTATTGCTGTCCTAGAAGTGTTCAGATTTAATATGGGCCCAGCTCAAAGAACTTTCTTTTTTTTTTTT
>NW_007182881.1:0-552 GCF_000164805.1 Carlito syrichta
CTGGTCTCAGGCAATCCTCTCACCTTGGCCTCCCAAAGTGCTGGGATTACAGGCTTGAGCACCGCACACGGCCTGAGATTTGTACCATTTTAAAGGCAGAGGAAACAGCATGAGGAAGAAAGCCATGTGGGGTTTTGTAATGCGCATGCATGGACTAAGAAATTACACAGATGAAAAATGCATATATAACAAACGGCAGATTAACTGTAATCCCAGCACTTTTGGGAGGCTGGGACTTTGAGACCAGCCTGGGTAACATAGCGAGACCTTGTCTTTACAACAAGTCAAATTAGCCAGGCGTTGTGGCACATGCCTGTAGTTCTGGCTACTCGGGAGGCTGAGCAGAATGATCACCTGAGCCCAGGAGGTTGAACCTGCAGTGAGCTGTATCATGCCACTGCATTCTAGCCTGGGTGACAAAGAGTGAGACCCCAACTCAAAAAAGAGAAAGAAGAAGAAAGGTGAACTAGACCCAATTGACATTTATAACAACATGCAAGACAACAAACATATTTTCAGGTACATACAAGGTACATTTAGAAACACCGTAGA
>NW_007182882.1:0-563 GCF_000164805.1 Carlito syrichta
CTTTTTATCCATGTATTTTATATACCTTATATGTTTATGAGTCACATTGTTGATATATTTCCTTGTTGTTATGGTTTTACTTTTATTCATATATCTATAAAATGCAAAAATTGATTGTGTATATTTTGCTTCTTTACAAGTCAGTTTTCCCTATAAACATCATTATTAATACATTTAAGTCCTATAACACTACATGTAAATTTTTCATAATTATGTTATTTCTAGGGTTATGCTTTGATAAAAAAATAACGGTCTTGGGTCAACCCCCGGGTGTTCCTTCCTATTGTGGGAGATTTTCTGTCCTCTCAATAAATTCTGCTTTCAAAAAAAATTAGAAAAAAAAAAAAAGGCCTTGCATTTTTCCAATTAAAACAACTTGCCTGGGTTTTACAGCTGGTCTGTGTGTGTGTGTGTGTGTGTGTGTGTGTGTGTGTGTATCAAACCTCAGAGCTTATTTCTGGCTCATTCTCACCTTTCAGGTTTCTGCATTTATGGCATAATTGAAACATTTTGCAAAGAGACTTTCTCCAGAGGTTCTAAGGGATTTGTCATTTTTTTTTTTT
>NW_007182883.1:0-1243 GCF_000164805.1 Carlito syrichta
AAAAAAAAAAAAAAAAAAAAAGAATTAATAACAAGTAGGCCGTAATAATACATAAAAACAAAAATAAAGCGCCGTTTAAGTAAAGGAGTTTTCATCAGTCTTTTGTTTTTCACTGTGATGTTGAAGTGACTTCTCAGTCTCTATTTCTCTCCATGGCGCAAAGGACACTGCAGTGTAGGGCGCAACGTGCCAAGCTGTGGACACAGCTCATGTGGCCCTCCCAGCCCCTTCTCACTTCCCTGAGCTGCCTGGACAAGAGGCCTGGGCTTACATGGGAGGGGCAGATCCATGCCTGAAATGGAAATCTGGGTGCAGCCCTGTCACAGATGTCTCCTATGACCATCCATGCTAGGATAAGAACCCCGAGAGGATGACCAGCACCCCTCAGGGGAGCGGTGGGGCCGAGGGCTCCAGACCTGGCATCACGGTGTCCCAGAGCCCAGAGGATGGCTCTCCAGATTTTTAATGTTCCTTTGGCTTTTGATGCTCCTCCTAGCACCATGTGGCTTTCACATCCTCTGCCCACGTTTATCCAGTTTTCCTCCACGAAGCAAACATCAACGATTGGGCATACAGCTCCAGAGTTCTAGAACTTTCTTCTGCAACGGCGTGTCACACACTGCATTTAGTGGCAGTGTGCATTTGATGAATCAAAGATGTATTCTCTGGCCACTCCGGGGCTTTTTCAGTATGTCCCCTGTTTCTTTCTTATTATATTATTCCAGAGAAAGGGAAAAACTTTTTAAATGTAAAACGAATGTCCTGGACAAAAGGAGGATGGATCAATTTCATGACACTAAAACGACTTCCATGTCAAAACATCTCTCCAGGAGTAAAATACAAAGAAAATGACGAATGGAAAAACACACCATTGCAATTTATAGCACATTTAAACGTTAATATCCCTAACACATAAAAAGCATCTAAATGTTGATAAGAATATGAAAAAATGATAAGGAAATAACAGGTGCTTCATAGAAAAAGAAGGACAAGTGGCCCCTAAACATATGAACAGGTGTTCAAGTTCCCTTGGATAGATAACCTTGAAAGACAGTGAGATGTCATTTCTTACTACTGGATCGTCAAAAATCCCCAAACTTAACAATTTAGGTTAAATCTCTTGCATCTGCTTCCATCAGTTGCTGCTACTTGTCCTTGTGTTCATCTGAAAGAACTAGTAAGTCAGGACCTCTCCAGGTAGACTAACATCCATCTGAGAGCAGAGCTACAGGTGTGGGAGGCC
>NW_007182884.1:0-7130 GCF_000164805.1 Carlito syrichta
ATGGGGCTGATTCTCCCTCAGAACCTCTGGGAGGAACCAATCCTGCTGACACTTTGATTTAAGCCTTCTAGCCTCCAGAACTGGGAGAGAACCAATTTCTTTCGTTTGAGGTCAGGTTTGTGGCCCTTTGCTACAGCAGCCATTGGAAGCGACCACCGTTATGAAGAGACGAGTGATATAGTCTGACATATTTTTTATTGATGAAGTCCGTTTTACTATTTTTTCTTTCTGTGCTTCATGTTTATTGATGTTGATTTCACATATGAATTATTTGCCTGTGAAATGGTTGCAAGGATTCTTCTAATGCTTTCTAAATTTTTTATAGTCTTAGCTTTTACATGTAAAGTTATGACTACTGGGATTCAATCTTTGAGGATTGCAGGAGATCTGTGTTGAGGTTCTTTTTTTTCCCCATATGGATATCTAGTGGTTTCAGATCCATTTGGTCAAAAGGTGTTCCTTCTCCCTTCGTCAGAAATTAGTTGGGTATATATATATGTGCGTCTGCTTCTACGTTTCTTTTCCTTTTTTTTTTAAAATAGAGATGAAGTCTTGCTATGTTGCCCAGGCTGGTCTCAAACACCTGTCCTCAACCGATCCTGCCGCCTCAGCTCGTGAAAGCGCTGGGATTACAACCATGACCCACAGTGCCCAGCAGGCTTCTGAATTGTCAATCCTGCCCCACTGATCTATCAGTCCACCCTGGCACCAGTTCCACACCATCTGAATATTGAACATTTAGAGTACGACTTGAAATCAGCTATGGTAGTCTTTTAACTTTGTCCGTATTCAAACTTATTTTGGCTATAATAGATACTTTTGTATGTCCATGTAAATTTTAGAATTAGCTTATCAATTTCTACAAAATCTCTCCTCACATTTTGATTGATCCTACAGATCAGTTTGGGGAGGACTGAGATTATAACCTTATCAAGACTTCCAATCATTGAACTTGATTGAAAGAACAGGAAAATGGTGTATCTCTCCTACAGAGGAAGGTCCTCTATGATGTCTTGTTGTTTTCATGTACAGACCTTGAACAATTTTTTTCCTAAATTTATCCCTAATCACTTCATGTTTGCTGCTACTGTAAAGGATAATTTAAGATTTTGTTATCTAATTGTTAGTATCGAATATATTAGCAACCTTATATATTGAGAACTTGCTGTACTCATTTAAAAGTTGTCATAGCTTTTTGGTAGATTCCTGGAGATTTTCGATGTACACAGTCATGCTTTATGCATTTAAAGACAACTTTAACTCTTCATTTCAAATTTATATGGATTTTGTCCTCGCCAGATCTCAATGACAATGACCTCCATTGCACTGTTGAATAAAAGGAGTGAGTGGATATATACACCTTGTTTCTGGTCTTCCAAGAAAAATATTCTACTTTTGATCATTAAGTGTGATCATATTATGTGGCATGTAGTTTTCGACCCTTTATAGGTTGAAGAAGTTCCCTGTTATTCTTAGTTTGCTACTTTTTGTTGTTTTTATTGAGTCAGAGTCTCATTCTGTTGCCCAGGCTGGAGTACAGTGGCATGATCACTGCTCACTGTAGCCTCACCCTGCTGGGCTCAGGCGATCCTTCTGCCTCAGCTTTCCAAGTAGCTGGAACCACAAGCATGCAACACCACTCCTGGCTAATCCTGTATTTTATTTTATTTATGGTAGAGACTAGGTCTCGCCCAGTTGCCTAGGAAGGTCTCGAACCCCTGGGCTCAAGCAGTCCTCTCGCCTCCGCCTCCCAAAGTGCTGGGATTACAGGCATGAGCCACTGCGCGGGCAAGATTTTGCTTTATGGCATGCCTGGGTACTGAATTGTGTCAGTGAGCTTCTTTGCAACTAATGCGAGGATTGTGTGTGATCTCTCCTTTATTTTGTTAATATAATGAATTGTGTTGGTTGATTTCATATGTTTAACAAATCTTGCATTTCTAGAATAAGCCAAACTTGATGATGACATGTTAAGTTTTAATATATTGTTCAAGTTGATTTACTAATTTTTCGTTAATTATTTTTGCATCATGCTCATAAGGGGTGATCTGCAGTTGCCTTCAAGGTGATGTTTTTGCCTGAATTTGTTTCACAGTAGTATTGTTCCCATTTCTTTATTTTCCCCAAAAAAGTGAGAGACTTGTGCAATTTATTTCTCAAATGTTTGATAGAGTTAATCAATATAGCATGCAGTCTGGAGTTTTCTATGTGAGAAGACTTTTAGTCATTAATTAATTTTCTGTAGTTGATGCACAGATCCCCAGATATTCTTTTTACTTCTTGTGTCAGTATTATTAATATGTATCTTTCAAGGAATTAATTCACTTTATCTAAGCTAGCAAACGTATTGACACAAAGTTGTTCATGATATTTCTTTATTATCCTGTTAATATCTTCAGATCTGATGTTTCTTTTTATAGTCCAGATATTGGTAATTTCTGTCCTGTCCTTTCTTTCCATGATCGGTTTTGCTCTTGGGGTTTATCAATATTGTTTTGTTTTTTTTTCCTTTTGAAACAGTGTCTCACTCTGTCACCCAGACTGAAATGCAGCGATGCAATCAGAGCTCATTGCAGCCTGGTACTCCTGTGCTCAAGTGATCTTCACACCTCAGCCTCCCAAGTGACTGGGATTATAAATGTGAGCCACCACACTTGGCCTGATTTATCAACTTTGTTGGTCTTTTCTAGAAACCCGTTTTTGTTTAGACATTTACTTCATCATTTCTCCATTTTCTACTTCATTGATTTCTACTCTTATATTCATTATTTCTTCTCTTCTGCCATCCTTGGATACGATTTGGTCCTCATTTTCTAGCTTCTTGTGATGAATACTTAGGTCATCCACCATGGAGCCTACTTACTTCGCAAACTCTTAAGTCTATACCTTTTCCTATAAGTATTACTTTAGTTGCACCCTACAAGTTTTGGTGTGCTGTGATTTCATGTGCATTGGGTTCAAGGTATTTTCTAATTTCCTTACAATTTCTGCTTTGACTCAAGAGTTATTTTATTGTATGTTCCCTGTGAACTGAAACATGTCCCCTACCGCCCACCAAGTCATATGTTGAATCCCTCATCTCCAAAGTGACTGCATTGAGAGACAGGGCGTTTAAGCGATCATTAAGGTTAATTAGATTGTAAGGTTATGATCTTAATCCCATAACCAGGTGCCCTTATAAGAAAAGAAAGAGACAGCGCGGCTCTCTTTCTGCACCATGTGAAAACACAAAAGAAGGCAACCATCTGAAAGCCAGGAAGAGGTCCCCACCGAAACCAACTATGCTGGTACCCTGATCTTGGACTTTCTAGCCTTCAGAACTGTGAGAAAATAAATGTGTGTGGCTGAAGCCACCCAATCTGTGGGACTTGGTTGTGGCAGCCTGAGCACGAAGACAGTGCTGTTGGTGATTTGCTCCTGATTAATAAAAGGATTGTCTCTCATTTAATTCCACTTTGGTCGTAAAACACACTTTGTATGATTTCAGTACTTTTAAATTCATTGAAATTTGTTTTATGGCCCAGCATATGATTGATCTTGACGAACAGTCCTCGTGTACTTGAAGAGATTGCGTCTTCGGCTGCTGATGAGTGCAGTGTTCTACAGATGTTAGATGGATTTCGTGATAGCATCGTCAGTTTATCTATATCAATTGGTTTTCTCTCGCCTTGTTTGGTAAGTTTCTGAGAGATGAGTGTTCACAGCTCGTTAGAGTTCTGCTAGCATAAGAGTGACATCATCTCACTGAGGTTTCATGTGACATAATCTCACTCTGGCTTCTGTGTAGAGATTATACTGAAGAGGTGGGTAGAACAGAAGCAGGGACACCAGGGAGGAGGCTGTGGCAGTAATCCATGCAAGAGTGGAGGGTGGCTTGCACCAGGGCTGTGGTAGTATTCAGAGCACTTTGAACTGGCTGAATCTGGATATATTTTGAAGATAGAACCTTCGTCCATTTGTGTTGCTATAAAAATACCCAAGGTTGGATAATTTATAAGGAAAGATTTATTTGGCTTACAGTTCTGTTAGCTGTCCAAGAAGCCTCGAGCCAACATCTGCTTCTGGTGAGGGCCTCAGGCTCTGGCCACTCATGGCGAAAGGCCGAAGGGAGCTGGTGTATGCAGAGGTCACAAGGCACTACAGAAATGGGGAAGGCGACAGGCGCTTTTTAATAAGCAACTATCATCACAACTCGTAGAGTAAGAACTCACTCACTTTTCTCTCTCACACACACAGGGAGGGTATTAATCTGTTCTTGAGGAATTCACCCCATGGCCCAAGCACCTCCCATTAAGCTCCACCTCCAACGTTTAGGATCAAATTTCGACATGAGATTTAGTGGACAGACACCCAGACCATAGCAGAACCAATGGGATTTGATGAATTTGGGAGTGAAGACGACCCCCAAGATTTTTGTTCTGAGCAAAATTTGATGGGGTTGTCATCAAATTAGATGAGGGAAGATGGTACAGAGCACATTTGGGTGGATGGAAACAAAAGGAAATCATTGTTTTAGGAGTTTGTTTGAATACTTTTACTGAGAACATAAGACGGGACACAGAGGAAACAAGCTGCTGTTTGCTCAGCATAGTTGGAGATGTCTCTGAGCCTCAGGCCCTGCTCTTAGCACAGCGGAGTCTGCAGATGCAACTGCATATTAAAATGTGTCCCCAGGCCGGGCTTGGTGGTTCAGCCTGTAATCCCAGCACTTTGGGAGGACGAGGCGAGTGGACTGCCTGAGCCCACGGGTTCGAAGCTCACCCGGGCAACTTGGCAAGAACTCGTCTCTACAATAAGTCAAAAATTAGATTGGCGTGGTAGCGCGCGCCTGTAGTCTGGCCACTTGGAAGGCTGAAGCGGAAGATGGCGGGAGCCCAGCAGGTCGAGGCTGCGGTGGCCGGGAATGTGCCGCTGCACTCCAGCCTGGGCACCAGAGTGAGACTCCAACTCAATAAATAAATAAATAGCTAGCTAGCTAGCTAGCTAGCTAGATAGATAGATAAAAATGTGTCCCCAGTGTAAACACTGGGATGACCCAAGAGAAATGAATACATTTTGGAGGGTCTCTAGGGTTAATCTCAGTTTAATGTTGTCATCAACTCTTTGTTGATGAGGTCTTTTTCTGACAGAGTGGCAGTCACATTTGCTCAATAATTTGCATCCTTCACAGAACAGCTTGACGTTAGGGTTTGAGGCATGGGGACACTCGAATGATACTTGACCAACATTACTCCTAACCTTAACCCACATCTGCCTCCTGGGTAGAGGACTTTCTGCAAGGATTGTGGCCCCATTTTAAGTAAGTCATATGTAGTGCTGTTAAGATCACTATTTCTAGATTGAGGAGGTGGTGACGCTGTTGAATGATACATATTTTTTATATTGTTTTATTGAATAAGCTAATATTTCTGAAACCAATGACATGGAAATATTGTGGCAATTAGTAGGAACTAGGAAATAGTAAAATTCTACACATGAGTTTCTTTATCTATTGAAGGAAGATATTGGAGAAAGTGATCACCAGGGTCCCTTCCTGCTTCAGTAAGATGCTCGGATTACAATATTCTATCCTATATAAAAAAGTGATCGTTAATTTGAACTCACAGTATTTATTTTCAAGCACATATTTAAGCAAAGGTATATTCAAAGTTTTTTAAAAATCAGATTCTCAGAAATTATGTTGTGCCATTTCACACAGCACTGTTATTGTCATGACTGAATACTGGAGCAAGTTGGATTATTTTGGGGGATGTTAATTTGGCATGTCCATTTCGCATCCAAGTACAGGAGTCTAGTTAGCCGTTAGATATAGAGGAGTCTGGAGTTCCACACAGTGAGAGACCAACACATACAGATTCTATGTACATTCTTTACCTTGCATGAGCCCGCCGAGGGAGGCAGTGAGTGGGTGTAGAGGGTCACAAGCCCATTCAATGAACTCCCCACGCCTGCCCTTGAGCCCAAATATTGCAATATCCCCTGTCCTCCTTTTATTTCTATCCCCAGCTGCTTATTCGCTCAGTTTAACTCCACATCATTATCTTCATCTGTAAATAAGTGTCCACCATGGGATATTGCCAACTGCACTTGTGTCTTCCTCTGGCCCATCTCAGCTTATTTTCAATGTGGAAGGCAGAGAGAGCCTGTTAAGATGCAAGGCCGAGACCTGCAGTGGCTGCAGTCACATCCACATTCCCCAAATCAAGATCTTCTTACTGTTTGGGGTATATCTCCACCATGGTTCACCTACCAAAGTCTCACACCCAGGCCCGTAATGTCATGCAGGTGGGGAGAAGGTGATGTGCAGGCTTCAGTAGGGCGAAAATGAAAGTGTCTCTGTGGGAGTGACATTTGAGTGGGCCAGTGGAAGGCTGGGTGGAGTGAGTTTCACAAAGGAAGAGCCAGTGCAAGGGCCCTGAAGCCAGAGTGCGCCTGGTGTGTTTCCCAATGGGAAAGGTGGCAGTGTGGCTGGATCAGAGTGCACAAAGGGGAGAGTGGGACTGGATGAGGCTGGAGAAGAAACAGGCCAGGTTACCTTGGGTTTGTAGGTCACCATACGGGATTTGGCTTTGACTCTGAGAGAGAGGAAAGCCGACGGGAGGGTGTAGAACAGAGGAGTGGCACACCCTGACTTGCGTTTGAACGCCCTCAGCTTTAGCCATCCAGTCCATCCGTGGGGCCAAGGTGTCAGGCTGATTTTGGGCTTTGCTAGGCGGGCGGGGGGACACCCAACCAATATCTCATCCCCTGTGTGAAATACCCCCTCCCAGTTCTGGGCTCAGCTTTGGAGTACTACCTGGAAAGGGCTGGTCCTAGTGTCCCTTGTCCTTGTCCCTTTCCTCCAGTCCCTCCACTTATCCACAAAAGAGTCATTTACTGCATTTTCTACCATAATGTTCCGTAACGGTTCATTGGCAAGGAGCCAACCCTTGTCTTCGTCCCTTTGTGCTCCTATAAAGAAATACCTGAGGTTGTAACGTTATGCAGAAAAGAGATTTTTGGCTCACGGTATGACCCAGCAATTCCTCTATTGGGAATGTACCTGGAGGAACTCAAATTATTCTACAAAGAAGATACCTGCACACGTATGTTTGTTGCAGCTCTATTCACAATAGCAAAAACATGGAGCC
>NW_007182885.1:0-983 GCF_000164805.1 Carlito syrichta
GTAGCTGGAATTACAGGCGTGCGCTACCACGCCCGGCTGATTTTTGATTTTTATTGTAGAGATGAGTTCTTGCCAACTTGCCCAGGCGGGTCTCGAACCCGCGGGCTCAGGCAATCCACTCACCTCAGCCTCCCAAAGGCGTGGGATGACAGGCTGAGCCACCGAGCCTGACTTGTGCCCTATTTTTAAACCACAGCAAGAAGAAACAAACAGCCCCGCCCCCCAATGCCTAAGTCTGGGGCAGCCCTCGCGGGAGGCCGGAGCTGAAGGCTTGGCTGCCGGCCGCCTCCCAGGTCTCGGATCGCGGGAGGCCAGCCCTGCCACGTTGGCGCAGGCCCAGACCAAATGGCAGCCCCCGAGTTCGCTGTTTCTCCTCCTCACCCTGGCTCCGGGCATTTCCCTCTTCTCAGGGTTCTCGGTGTCCTCACAGCAGGCCTTCCCTGGACACACGCGCGCCACCCGGCCTGGAGCAAGTGTTCAGACGGCCTGGCAGCGCCACACGCCCACAGGGCGCCGACTCCTCCCATCATCCTCCTCACGGCAGCCCGGGGAGGAGGGGAGGGCCGTGCCCCTAGAGCCACACAGCTGGTAAGCAGGGGCGGCGGGCCTGGACTCCGTGCCCTCCGGCCCGGTTCCCCTGATATCATACTCAACTCACGCCAGAGAATACAGATACGGAACAGGGGCGGGACCCTGCCAGAGAAACGCCAGCCATGACGGAGCACTAAAATTCAGAAAGGGCTGGGCGTGGTGGCTCACACTGGTAATCCCAGCACTTTGGGAGGCCAAGGCAGGAGGATCGCTTGGGTCCAGGAGTTTGAGACCAGCCCGGGCAACATAGCCTCTCTAAAAGAAATAGAAGCTGGGCTCGGTGGCTCGGCCTGTAATCCCGCACTGTGGGAGGCTGAGGTGAGTAGATTGCTTAAGCCCGCGGGTTCAAGACCCGCCTGGGCAGCGAGACTTCATCTCTACAATAAATCAAA
>NW_007182886.1:0-846 GCF_000164805.1 Carlito syrichta
TATGTTCTCAATATATTATCATAGATGTAAAATAATTCACTGTATTTAGAATATTCATTGTCATGGTGCTAACTCTGTTAGTAACTTTTGAATAGAGGATATTTCCTCAACTTCCTGACCTTACTATACAATATGAAAATACATTTTTATAACTTGCAAAAGCTCTGTGGGGCATAGAATTGTCCTTAATTCTTTCCTAATTGGGCTTTAATTATAATTAAAACCCCCATAAGGGAATAGAATTCAATATTAGTATTGAAATAAGTTTTAGATAAAATACCAAATCTTGGATTTGCAGCCATTATTTATTACATATATTTTATTCTGAATAGTCATAGCATCTAGTGGATAGAAATGAAGTTGGAGGTATACTCAGAACTAAGAAAATATCAGACTTTGTCAGTTATGGAGATTGCTACATTCCCTATCATTGCTGTCTATTCACTTAAAAGTAAGAATGACACAACTTTACTCTTAGGAAGAATCACTTTAGATGAAATGTTATGCAATACTTAAAGACCCAAAATGCCAATAGTTCAAACACCATTAAAACATGGTTATGAAATGGCAGACTTATGTTTGAAACAAATTCTCTCACTAGCAACAACTAAAAAGGCTGGAAAAATACAGAAAATTTTGTTTTAAAAGCACCAAAAAATCTAGCAAGATACTAGAACAAGTCACAGCTGAAAATAGGAGCACAAAATGCAGACCTGAACAATCTGCCTACAGACACATTTCCAGAAATTAGGAAAGTAGAAGCTTGGAGGAGGAGTTATACAAGCATAAGATATGTGGCGTAATGTTGAGTCAGGGACAAAGATTAAAGAGATTTTCCTCTATGAC
>NW_007182887.1:0-925 GCF_000164805.1 Carlito syrichta
GCCAGGGAGGCAGGGGCACACTTCATCAACAAGGGTACCTGCATAATAAACGTTTGTATACGTTTGTATACTTAACCCTGAATTTTATGCCACATCTTTAAAATAAAAAAGGAGAAAAAATAAGAAAAAAACCCCCACAAAATACTATCTAATTGCCCTTGTATCATCTTTAAACCATTTCTTAATTACAAGTGTTTTGTTTATTTGGCAAATGTTTTGAGATGCTCCAGAGATCTTTTGTTGCTGATGTTCAATGAATCATGCAGTGGTCAGACTATACTTATATGACTGCAGTGCCTTCAAGTGTATGAAACCTTATTTGATCACCAAGAAGGTATTCTAAATATTGGCAAACATTTAAGATGCCTAGGAAAAGAGTGTTTGTGGTTTGTGGTTTTGAATGGAATGGTCTGTAAATGTGAAAGGCACATACAATGAGAGAAATTGAATGAACACTAAGACATGGCTCTTAAGTACATAAAGTACATGAACACTCCAACAGGTAAAATACAAAATCTCCCTGAAAATGATCCATAGATTCAATGTTATCCCAATCAAAAATTCCACTAGGGTTTAACATACTTGAGAGTAAGAATTGACAAGTTGATTCTCAAATTCACATGCACATTTTTTTAAAAGTAGTTGTTTTGTTTAAATTAAAAATAACTGACAAAAAGAAACACACACACACACACACACACACACACACACACACACACAAACAACAAAGACTGCTTGATTGGTCAACCTTGCTATACAGTGAACAAGACACTGTGGGTGCACACCAATGTAAATAATCAGACCAATGTAAAACAAGAAGTAGTCCACAAATTAGACTCACACATATATGTGCTACAAAGGTGGTCAGGAAATACAGTCATTCAAGATAGTCTTTCCAACAAATGACTCGGGTCAACTGTAGCCA
>NW_007182888.1:0-758 GCF_000164805.1 Carlito syrichta
TCACTTGATTTGCCACATTATGAGCAACTGTTTGGCGTGGTCATGTGCAAAGAACTGAGGTCTCCTGCCATCAAGAAATCGCAGCCTCTTGTTAACAGTCATGTGACTGAGCCTTCTTGGAAGCAGACTCTACAGCCAACATCAAGCCTTCAGATAACCACAACTCAACCTACATTTTGACTGCATCCTCAAAAGAGATCCTGGTCTAGAACCATCCAGATTAGCTGCTCCTGATTTCTAAGTCTCAGAAACTGTGATGTGATAGAATTTTGTTATTTTAAGCTTATAAATTTGAGGCTAATTTGTTATGTACAGTAGTTAGGTAATATAATATGTTTTTTCATCATGATCCTATGAATAGAGGATGTTTTAGATTAAGCTAGAATTTTATTTCCTTCTTTGAGGTTCTATTGTTATAACCCCTATGAAATAAAAATGAAATTCTTCTGTAAAATTAAAGTGTTTACAGTTCTCAATTATATTACATAATCCATGTGTGTCACTTGCTTCTTATTGAAAATATCCTTTCAAGAACCTCTATCCATCTGCTGTTATTGAAATAGCTCCTCCCTAGACCGGCTCCAAAAATTGCTACCATGAATTATTTTTATTGTTTTTCTTATCTACACCAAGCACTTCATTGATTATAGCTTACCTCTTTATATATCTGAAACACAATAATATATATATACCTTAATCCTTTTCTTTCTTTCTTTTTCTTTTTCTTTTTTTTTTGAGTCAGAGTCTTACTCTGTTGG
>NW_007182889.1:0-348 GCF_000164805.1 Carlito syrichta
ATTCTTTACCATTCCATTCCTCTCCATTTTATTCCAGTCCATTACTCTCCATTCCATTTCTCTCAATTCCATTCCATGCCTCTCCATTCCGTTCTTCTTCTTTCCAGTCCACTCCATTCCATTTCCCTCCATTTCTCTCCATTCCATTCCATTCCTCTCCATTCCATTCCATTCCTTTTCCTTCCAATCTTCTCCATTCAATTTCATTCCTATCCTTTGTTGTCTATTCCATTCCATCCCATTCCATGAAGCTACATTCCGTTCTTTTCCATTCCTCTCCATTCCATTCCTCTCCATTCCATTCCATTCCATTCCTCTTCCCTCCATTCCATTCCATTACTCTCCATT
>NW_007182890.1:0-781 GCF_000164805.1 Carlito syrichta
GTATAACTGGTTAAATCAGCGAGTAAATCAGCTGGCCCAGCCAACCTGCTAGCTAGTTAAATCAGCTTAGTAAGTCAGCTGGCTAGCCATAGTGGCTAGCTGGTAAGACAGGCTAGTTAAGTCAGCTGGCCATTCAGCTTTCTAACTAAGTAGCTAGCTAGTTACATCATTGATTTAAGTCAACTGGCTAGCTAGGTAACTAGCTAGATAAGTCAGCTAGTTAAGTCAGCTTGCTAGCTAGTTAAGACAGTTATTTAAGTCAGCTGGCTAGCCAGGTGCCTATCGTGGTAGCTATCTAGTTAAGTCAGGTGGCTACCCAGCTGAATAGCTATTTAAGTCACCTAGTTAAGTCGGTTCACTGACCAGCAGTTTAGCTAGGTAGTTATTAGTTAAGTCAGTTGGCAAGCCAGTAGGTTATGTAGTCAGGTAGCTACTTAAGTCAGCTGTCTAGCCTTTAGGCTATCTAGTTAAGTCAACTACTTAAATCAACTGGCTATCCAACTGTCTAGCTAGGTAGATAGGTAGTTAAGTCTACTGGCTAGCCAGCTGGCTGCATCGTTAAGTAAGCTAATTAAATCAACTGGCTAGGCTGCTGGCTAGCTAGGTAGCTAGGCAATTAAGTCAGGTGGCTAGAAAGTTGGCCAGCTAGTTAATTCAGCTACTTTAGTCAGCTGGTTAACCTGCTGGTTAGACAGTTAAGCCAGCACATTAATTCATTTGTCTAGCCAGCTGGCTAGCTAGATAAAAACTATTTACGTCAGATAGGAAAACATCTGGCTCG
>NW_007182891.1:0-632 GCF_000164805.1 Carlito syrichta
TGCGGTGGCCCGGGAGTGGTCACTGCACTTCAGTCTGGGCGACAGAGTGAGACTCCAACTCAAAAAAAAAGGATAGTTAATACGAACACACACACAGAGAAAAGTACACAGATAATAACAGCTGCCCCCAATCTTCCATTCCCTAGAGAGGACTTCTTTCTGTCTTCTGTCATTATAGATTAGGGTCCGAAAACATGGCCTGCAATGATATTGATTTATTTTTAGTTGTGGAGATTTGCTTTATGGTCTAATGTGTGGCCAGGTTTTGTGACAGTTGAGCAAAGGCTAGAGAAGAATGAATATTCTCAGATTGTCAGACACGGAGGGCTCAGTATTTGTTCATTAAACTGCGATTGATTGGACTGTTAACATTTTCAGTGTTTTTACTAAAATTTTGCTTACTCAACCCATCAGTTGTTAAGTGTGTTACAACCTCCCTCTCTAATGACGAATTTGTCAGTTTCTCCTTAGCTCTGTTAATTTTTGCTTCAAATGTTTTGGGTTATTTTATTTTGGGAATATCGATGTAACATTTTTTAACGTCTTCTTAGAGATTTGCATCTTGAATCTTTTATCATTATTACTGACCCTTTTTATTCTTTTTTTTTTTTTTTTTTTTGAGTTAGAGTCTC
>NW_007182892.1:0-706 GCF_000164805.1 Carlito syrichta
AAAAATATTTCTTAGTGGTTTACCTTTCTGTTTGTGAGCCTACAGTGTCCTGGACATAGCCTTTGAGAGCCGCCACCATTTCTCTGCCCTCTGGCTTGCCACCTGCTTATGTCTACACTTTCCAACTGCTTTCCAACCACAGGCCTTGCAGTCCCTGCCTGCAACTCCCGTTCCTGGCTCCTCTGTCCAGGCACTGCTGTTCTTCCCTCCTAAGAATGTTCACCTACAAGGCCACCTTCTCTGCCCATGCCTAGTGTGTTCTCATTCAAGTCTGACTCACTGTGTTTCTAGACTCCCTTTCTCTTTGGATGCGCTTGACTAATTCTCAATAATAATTTCTTTCCCTCAGGCCAACACTTTTCACCACTATAGATCAGAGCTTTCTTAATGTCACATGATGTTCACACACTCCCTTGTGGCCAGTTTTGCAACCACTTAACTATGGCTCTTCTCGCCTGTAGTGTTTTATATTAGGCAATATGTATTTATTGTGATCTTTTAAAATCATGTATGCCCTGCCTTGTTGTTGTTGTTTTAAGACTTAATTATTTTAGAGCAGTTTTAGGTTCGCAGCAAATCTCTACAGAGATTTCCCATATACCCCCCTCCCCCGCACCCCACAGCTGCCCTGTCAATATCCCCACCAGAGGGTCATTGGTTGCAATTGGTGAACCCACATCAAGACCTCAGCACCACCCACAGTTCA
>NW_007182893.1:0-6641 GCF_000164805.1 Carlito syrichta
CAATCCACTCACCTCAGCCTCCCAAGGCATGGGATTACAGGCTGAGCCACCGAGTCCGGCCTGGCCTGACTTTTAATGGGTGCCTCTGTGACTGAGCATCCTCTGTGATGGATGTCTCAGTGACAGAATTTCCAAGGTGATGTGTGCTCTAGTGACTATCCTTCCTCTGTGATGGGTGCACAAATGACTAGAATCCTCTTTATGGGTTCCCCAGTGACTTACTCTCCCTTGTGGTGGGTTCCTCTGTGATAGGCCCTCTTGAGTGATATGAGACACAGTAACTGTTCCCCCTCTGTGATAGATTTCCCAGTGACTAGCATTCAGCCATTATGGATGTCCTAGTGATTAGCTCTTCTCTGTGCTGGATGCCCCAGACACTGACTGTCTTCTGGGGTGAATGTCCCATTGACTGGCTCTCCTTTGTGATAGTTGCTGCAATAACTGGGCCTTTTCCATAACTGACACCCCTGTGTCTGGCCCTCTTCTATGATGGTGTACCAGTTCCTAGTTCTCCTATGCTGTGAGTGCACCAGTGATAGGCCCTACTTCATTTAGGTTGTCCCAATGACTGATCTTTCTCCAAAATGGGCGCCCCAGTTACTGGTCCTCTTCTTCTCTGGGTACCAGGGTGTCTAGTCATTCCCTGTGTTGGGTGTACCAGATTAGCCCTCCCCTTGTGAGGGGTGCCTCTGTGACTGGCCTGCCAAAATTGGTTTCCTCAATTTTGGAGATTGTCCCAATGATTGATCTTTCTCCATGATGGGTGCCCCAATGACTGTTCCTCCTCTGTTCTGGGTGCTAGAGTATCTAGCCCTTCTCTGTGTTGGTTATACTACACTAGCTCTCATCGGTTAGGGGTGACCCTGTGACTGGCTCTCTTTTGTGTTGGCTGTCCTATTTACTGGCCCTCATCTGTGATGGGTTCCCATTGACTACACCTCCTCTGGACTGTGTGCACCAGTAACTGCTCCTGCTCTGTAAAAAATACCTAAGTGACTGATCTTCCTCTGTGATAATTGCCCCTTTGTCAAGTTTTCTTCTGTAATCACTGCCACAGTGATTGTGTTTCCTATATGATGGGTGACTCAGTGAAAATCCCTCCTTTATCATGGTTCTGTAATGACTGTGACTTCTCTGCTGTTTGTGATCTAGCTACTGGTCCTTCTCCATAATGGATGCCCTAGTGACTACTCCTTCTTTGATGGGTGTTCCAATAACTTGCTGCCTCTATAATGGATGCCTCACTGACTCCTTTGTATTGGGTTTCCAGGTGAAACACCTGTGGTGACTGTGCCAGTTCCTTTTTCTCCTTTGTGATGGTTTTCCCAGTGACTGGTACACCTCCACAATCGGTGCCACAGTTACTGATCATCCTCTGTTATGGGTGGCATAGTGACTAGCCATTCTTTATGTTTGTTGTGCCAGTGACATCCCCTCTTTTGTAAGGGATGCCCCATAACTGACCCACCTCTGTGGTGGAAGCCCCAGTGAGAGGTCCTTGTCTGAGATGAGTTACCACACTAACAGGCCCTCATCTGTGTTAGGTGGCCCAGTGACTGGCCTTCCTCTGTGATTGGGTGCCCCTGTGACTGATCTCTTCTGTGATGGCTGTCCCAGCTATTTGCACTTTTTTGTGATGGTACCCAGTGACTACACCTGCTCTGGGATGGGTTTGCCAGTGATTTGTCATCCTCATTGATGCAAGCCCTAGTGAATAGGCCTCCTCTGTGAGAATGTCCCAGTGACTAATCCACCTTTGTGATTAGTGTACCAGTGATTACATTTCCTCTGCAATAATTGCCCAGTTACTGGACCTTCTCTATGGCAAGTGTCCCAGTAACTGGCCCTCCTCTGTAAAGGGTACCCCCATTACTGACCCCCCTCAATAATGGGTGCAACAGTAACTAACACTCCTCTATTATGGGTGCTTCACTGACTGCCCTTCCTCTGTATTGTGAGCCCAGGGACAGGCCCTCCTCTGTGTTGTGATCCTCTGTGACTGGCCATCTTTTGAGATGACTGTCTCAGTAATTGGTCCTCCTCTGTGAAGCTGCCTCAGTGACTATCTTTTCTGTGATTGGTGCCTTATTGACTGGAACTCTTCTGTAATTGATGCTCCTGTTACTGACTCTCCTCTGTGATGAGAGACTCAGCGACTAGCCACCCTCTATAAGGGGTGCCCCAGAGACTGGTCCTCCTTTGTTATGGGTGCCTCAGTGACGTCCCCCTTTGTTATGGATGACCAGACATCTGTTATGGGTACCTCTGTGACTGGAATTCCTTTGTGATGGGTTCCCCAGTAACTGGCCCTTCTGTGTGATCAGTGCCCCAGTGATTGGCCCTCCATTTTATAGGTGAACCAGTGACTGTGACTCCTATGTGTTATGTGCCTCAGTGACTTTCCCTTCTCTGTGATTGTTGCCTGAGTGCCTGGGTGTTCTCTGTAATGTTTTCTCAGGTGACTAGCCCCCATCCATAATAGATGTCCAAGTAACTAGCCTTCCTTTGTTCTGGGAGACCCAGTAAATGGCTCTTCTGTGTGATAGTTACCCCAGTGACTGGGCCTTCTCCATAATGGGTGCCCCAGTGACTCACCCTCTCCTGTGATGGGTACCCCAGTGTCTGGTTCTCCTCTGTGATGGGTGCAACAGTGAAAAGTTTGACTATGTGACAGGTGTCCCAGTGATTGGGCCTCCTCTACAATTGGTGCCCCAGTGACTGGTTCTCCTCTATTATGGGTATTTTAGTTCCTGGGCCTCGTCTGTAGTTGGTGCCAATTACGGTGATTTCTTCATCATAATAGTTGCCACAGTGACTAGCTCTTCTCTTTGATGATAGCCCCACTGACTGGTTCTCCTTCAAGTTGGGTGCCCTAGTCCAGGTCCCTCTATGATGGGGGCCCCAAAGTCTGACTCTCCTCTCTTATGAATACCCCAGGAACTGCAACTACTCTCTGATGAATGCCTCAGTGATTGGCTTTCCTCTGTGACGGGTGCAGTAGTAACTGGCTCTCCTCTGTGATTGGGATCCAGTAGCTGACTTTCCTCTAACATGAATACCTCAATGACTGTAACTCCACTGTGTCTGGTGCCTCATTGACAGACCCTCCTTTGTGACGGGTCTCCCAGTGACTGGCAATCATCTGTGATGGGTACTTGATTGATTGGACTCCCCTAGGATGGGTGACTGAGTGATTGACCATCTGCTGTTATGAGTGGCCCAGTGACTGCCCCTCCTCTGTGATAGTTTTCCCTGTGAATGTCCTTCCTCTTTGGTTGGGGTTTCAGTGACTGCCCCTCCTCTATGTTTGGAGCCTTGTTGATTGACTCTCCTCTGTGTTTGGTGCTCCAGTGTAGGGGTATCTTATTGGTGGACCAATAATGGGCCCTCATCTGTGTTGGATACACCAGTGACAGAATCCTCTGTGATGGCTGCACAGAGGCTGGCCCTCCAATGGGATGGGTGCCCCAGTGAATGGCCCTCCTCCACTATTGGTATCCCAGTGTTGGACCGCCATTGTGATTGGTTCCCACTGACTGGTCTTTCACTATAATGTTTGCCCCAGTGATTGGCTTTCCTTTGTTATGGGTGCCACAATATCTAGCCCTTCTCTGTGTTAAGTGCAGCAGTGACTCCTCCTCTGTGAGGGGTGCCCCCATGACTGGCCTACATCTTTGAATGGTGCGCTAATGACTGACCCTCCTTTGTTATGTGTGCCCCAATGTCTGCACATCCTCCGTGATGGGTACCCTAGCAACTTGTTGACCACTATGATGGGTTCTACAGTGATTGTCCCTCTTCTGTGACAGCTATCTCAGTAACAGGCCTTCCTCTCTGAGGGATGCCTCAGTGACATGTTCTCCTCTGTGATGGATGCCCCAATTGCTGCACCTCCTCTATGATGAGGACTCCAGTAACTGAATGTCCTTCGTGATAGATACCTCAGTGGCTGTCACTCTATGTTTGGTGTCTCATTGACTGGTCCTACTCTGTGATTGGTGTCCGTGTGACTAGTCCTCATTTGTGATTGCTATCCCAGTGACTGGCTCCTCTGTGATTGGTACCCCATTGAACGGACCCCCTATTTTGTTTGTCATGATGCCTAGACCTCTTTTTTGATGTGTGCCCCAGTAAATTAGTCTCTTCCCTATTGAATGCCACAGTAACTGGCCAATACATTTTGAATGCCCCCGTGACTTGTCCTCATTTGAGATTGGTGCCCCAGGGACTGGTCCTCCTTCATAATGCTTTCCTTAGTGACTTGTCTTTCTCTTTTATGAGTGCCCCACTTAGTAGGTTTTCTCCATAATGGGTACTGTAATGAGTGGTCCTCCTCATTGATAGATGCTCCAGTGACTGTCTTCTACGATGGGTGCCCCAGTGACTGGTCCTTTTCTGTAATTGCTGTCCCAGTGAATGGCCTTCTTCTCTGATGGGTGTCCAGTAACTACACCTCCTCTGTGATGCATGTCCCAGTCACTGGCAATCCTCTGTGAAAAATGCCACAGTTACAGACCCTTCTGTGTGATTGGTGTCTCAGTTACTAGTTTTCCTCTGTGGTCGATGCCCCAGTGATGTGATTTCCCACATAATGATTGCCTCGTTGCATAGCCCTTCTTCATTATAGGTGCTCCAGTGACTGTGCTTCCTTGGTATTTTGTGCTCCTGTGACTGGCCTTCCTCCATAATAGGTGACATAGTGACTAACTCTTATCTGTGATGGTTGTCCTAATAACTGGACCATCATAATATTGGGTGTCCCAATAACAACCTGTTTTTTGTGAAGGATGTTTCAGTGACTAGTTCTCTTCATTGATGTGTATCCCAGTGCCTGAACTTTCTATGTGACGGTTGTTCCAGTGACTGCTCATCCTTCATAATGGTTGCCCTAGTCACTGGTACTTCTCTGTTATCAGTGCTACAGTTAAAAGTTCTCTATTTATGAGTGTCTCAGTGAATAATCATTCTCTGCGAGGGGTGCCACTGTGGCTGGCCCACCTCTATTATGGGTGCACCAGTGAATGCCCCTACTCAGTTATGGGACCCCAGTGATGCTCTTTCCTGTGATTGGTGCCTCAGTGACAGTCTTTCCTCTCTGATGGGTACTCCAGTGAATTTTATTGGGCACCAAGAGCTGGTTGTCCTCTGTGATATGTGCCTCAGTGACTGCCCTTCTTCTGTGTTTGGTGCCTGGCTCTTCTGTGCGATCAGTTTCCAAGTTTCAGATGCTTATTTGTGTTTACCACCCCAGTGACTGCTCTCTTTTGGCATGAATGCCGTAGTATGTGGACCGCCAGTCTTAAGGGTGTCCAAGTGACTTGCCTTCTCCTTGAGGTTGCCCTAGTGACTTGATCTTTTCTGTGATGGATGTTCAATGATTGACTGTCCCTCTGGGTATGTTCTCAATAGGAGAATTGCTGGGTCATATGGAAGGTCAATTTCTAGTTCTTTCAGAAATCATCACACTGTTTTCCAAAGTGGTTGTACTAGTCTGCATTCCCACCAGCGGTGTAGAAACATTCCTTTCTTTCTGCATCCTCACCAGTATTTGTTGTTTGTATTATTAATGATGGCCATTCTTGCAGAGGTTAGGTGGTATCTCAATGTGGTTTTGGTTTGCATTTCTCTGATGATGAGTGAGTCTGAGCCCTTTTTCATGTGTCTGTTGGCTGCCCATATATCTTCTTTTGAGAAGTGCCTATTCATATCTTTTGCCAACTTTTTAAAGGGACTGCACACGTATGTTTGTTGCGGCTGTATTCACAATAGCAAAAACATGGAACCAACCGTGTTGCCCATTGAAGCTGGACTGGATTAAAAAAATATGGTAAATATACACAAGGGAATAATATGCAGCCTTAAAGAAGGACAAATATATGGATTTTGCAGTCACTTGGATGGATTTGGAGTCAATAATACTCAGTGATTTATCACAGAAACAAAGAGCTGAGTTCCATATGCTCTGACTCATAAGATGAACTTGAACAATTATAATGCTATAAGAAAGTGATTGGCAGTAGTGGAAAACAGTCAGGGGAGGAGGGGTAGGACTGGAAGTTGAGGGAAACTGCTAGGGGAGAAAAGGGCGTACATCATCAAGGGTACCTGTGTGATAAATGTTTCTATACATAACCCTGTGTTGTACCCCATATCTTTATAATAAATAAATGAATTTTAAAAATTGATTGGCTCTCCTCTGGGATAAAAGTCCCAGTGGAGGAACCTCCTCTAAAATAGGTACTGTTTTGAATGCCACTCCTCTGCGATGGGTGCTCAGATCATTGACCCTTCTCTATGAAAAATGTCCAGGTGACTAATCCTCTGTGATCTGTGCCCCAGTAACTAGTTTTCCCTCTATGATCACTGCCCTAGTGACTAAATCTCCTATATATTGAGTGCCACAATGACAAACCCTCCTTTATAATGTGTGTCCTTGTGACTAGCCCTCCTTTGCTGGGTGCCCCACTAATAGGCCTCTTTCATACTGGGTGCCCTAGTGACTAGCCCTGATCCATTTAGGGTGCCCCAGTGGCTGGACCTTCTCTGTGAATGGTGACCCAGTGACTGATCTTCCTTCATAATGGTTTTCCCAGTGACTAACCCTCCTCTTATGGGAACACCTTTTACTCAGCCTCACCCAT
>NW_007182894.1:0-364 GCF_000164805.1 Carlito syrichta
GAATGTCCTTCCTCTTTGGTTGGGGTTTCAGTGACTGCCCCTCCTCTATGTTTGGAGCCTTGTTGATTGACTCTCCTCTGTGTTTGGTGCTCCAGTGTAGGGGTATCTTATTGGTGGACCAATAATGGGCCCTCATCTGTGTTGGATACACCAGTGACAGAATCCTCTGTGATGGCTGCACAGAGGCTGGCCCTCCAATGGGATGGGTGCCCCAGTGAATGGCCCTCCTCCACTATTGGTATCCCAGTGTTGGACCGCCATTGTGATTGGTCCCCACTGATTGGTCTTTCACTATAATGTTTGTCCCAGTGATTGGCTTTCCTTTGTTATGGGTGCCACAATATCTAGCCCTTCTCTGTGTTAA
>NW_007182895.1:0-555 GCF_000164805.1 Carlito syrichta
CACTTAACTACTTAGCTAGCTGAATTAACTGGCTGATTTAACTAGTTAACTAGCTGACTTAACTGCCTGAATTATAATGTTAACTAACTATTTAACTAGCTGACTTAATTAATTAGCTAACTAATTTGGTAGCAGAGTTAAGTAGCTGACTTAAATAATTAGCTAATTGGTGAGCTAGCTGACTTAGCTAGCTGACTTAGCTAGCTAGCTGTTTAGCTAGCAGACTTAGTTAGCTGACAACTAATTGACCAGCGAGATAGCTAGTTGATTTAATGAGTTGGTTAATGAGTTAACTAACTGTTTTAACTAGTTGATAAACGAGTAAATTAGCTGATTTAACTAGTTGGTTAAAAAGTTAGCTAGGTGACTTACCTTGTTGACTGATGAGTCAGCCGACTAGTTAGCTGGTTTAACACGTTGGCTGACTACACGGCCGACTTCTTAGCTGGCATAACGAGTTGGTTGATTAGGCAGCCGACTAGTTAGCTGGGTCAAAAATTTGACTGATGATTTGGCCCACTAGTTAGCTCAGATAACTAGTCACAGTGCTGTTTT
>NW_007182896.1:0-737 GCF_000164805.1 Carlito syrichta
TGGCTAATCAGCTTGCTAGATAGTTAAGTCAGCTTTTTAAGTCACTTGTCTAGCCAGCTTACTATCTAGTTAAAAAGGTACTTACGTCAGTTGGGTAGCCAGCTGGCTAGCTATATAGCAAGTTAGTTAATTCTGCTGACTAGCAAGCAGGCCAGGTATTTAAGTCAGCTAGTTAAGTCAGGTGGCTATCCAGCTCACTAGCTAGGTAGCAAGCTAGTTAAGTCCGTTGACATGCCAGCTGGCCAGCTAAATATGTCAGCTAGTTAAGTCAGCTGTCTAGCCAACTAGCTAGTAGATAGAGAGATAGTTAAGTCAGCAGGCTAGACAACTGGCTCACTAGCTAAGTCATCCAGTTGAATCAGCTAGCTAAAGAGCTGGGTAGCTGGTTAAGACAGCTAGTTAAGTGAGCTGACTAGCCAGCTGCCTAGCTAGGTAGCAAGCTCGTTAAGTCAGCTGACTGGCAAGTGGGCTAGCAAGTTAAGTCATCTAGTTAATTCCGTTGTCTTCCCAGCTGGCTAGTTTGGTTGATAGCTAATTAAGTTGGCCAGTCAGTTGGTTAGCTGGTTAAGTCAGCTAGTGAAGTCAGCTTGCTAGCCAGCTCACTAGCTAGGTAGCAAGCTAATTAAGCCAGCTATTTAAGTCAACTGGCAAGCTAGTTAGCTTGCTAGTTAAGTCAGCTAATTAGGTCAGCTGACTAGATTATTAAGTCAGTAAATTAAGTCAACTGGCTAGCCAGC
>NW_007182897.1:0-620 GCF_000164805.1 Carlito syrichta
CATTCCAATCCACTCCTCTCCATTTCACTCCTCTCCATCCATTCCATTCCATTACTCTCCTTTATATTCCATTCCATATCATTTCTCTTCATCCCTTTCCTGTCCATTCCATTCCTCAAAATTCCATTCCATCTCTTTCCATTCCTTGCCTTTCGAATTCTCTAGATTACCTTCTATTCCTCTCCATTCAATTCCTCTCCATTGCATTCCAATCTATTGCATACTCCTCCATTCCCTAGCTCTCCATTCTATTCCTCTCCATTCCATTTCTTTCTTTTCCATTACTTTCCATTGCAATCCATTCCTCTCCATTCCATTCATCCCTATTCCATTCCATTCCATTTTACTCTTTTGATACTTCCCCATTCCAATCCATTCCCCTCCATTCCATTGCTCTCCATTCCATTCCTGTCCAGTCCATTTCTATCTTCCAGTTCATTCCATTCAATTCCATTACATTCCTCTCTAATATTTTCCATTCCATCCTGCTCCTTTCCATTCCTCTCCATTTCATGCCTGTCCATTTCATTCCATTCCACACCATTCTATGCCTTTCCTTTCAATTCCACTGCATTGCATTCCATTCCATTCATTTCCATTCCAATCCATTGCACTCCACT
>NW_007182898.1:0-660 GCF_000164805.1 Carlito syrichta
CATTGCAATCCATTCCTCTCCATTCCATTCATCCCTATTCCATTCCATTCCATTTTACTCTTTTGATACTTCCCCATTCCAATCCATTCCCCTCCATTCCATTGCTCTCCATTCCATTCCTGTCCAGTCCATTTCTATCTTCCAGTTCATTCCATTCAATTCCATTACATTCCTCTCTAATATTTTCCATTCCATCCTGCTCCTTTCCATTCCTCTCCATTTCATGCCTGTCCATTTCATTCCATTCCACACCATTCTATGCCTTTCCTTTCAATTCCACTGCATTGCATTCCATTCCATTCATTTCCATTCCAATCCATTGCACTCCACTCCATTCCTCTCCGTTCCATTCCATTATATACCTTCCAACTTCTTACCACTCCATTCAAATCAGTTCAATCCATTCCAGTCCTCTCCATTCCAATCATTCCATTCCATTTCTCTCCTTTCCACTCTTCTCCATTCCATTCCATTCCTTACCTGTCCATACGTTTCAGTCCATTGTATTCCCCTCAATTTCATTTTAATCCACTCCATTACTCTCCATTCAATTCCATTCCGTTTGTCTCCAATACATCCCATTCCTCTCCATTCCATTCTATTCTATTCCATTCCATTCCACCCCACTCCTTTGAATTAAACTCCCTTCTATTCCATTCC
>NW_007182899.1:0-537 GCF_000164805.1 Carlito syrichta
AATCATTCCATTCCATTTCTCTCCTTTCCACTCTTCTCCATTCCATTCCATTCCTTACCTGTCCATACGTTTCAGTCCATTGTATTCCCCTCAATTTCATTTTAATCCACTCCATTACTCTCCATTCAATTCCATTCCGTTTGTCTCCAATACATCCCATTCCTCTCCATTCCATTCTATTCTATTCCATTCCATTCCACCCCACTCCTTTGAATTAAACTCCCTTCTATTCCATTCCATTCCATTGCATTCCATTCCTTTGCAATCCATTCTGTTCCTCTCCATTCCATTTCATGCCATTCCACTCCATTCAATCTTCTGCATTCCATTCCATTCCTCTCCATTTCATTCCATTATATTCCATTCCTCTCCATTCCATTCCATTCCTCTCCATTCTCTTACATTTTTCTCCATTCATTTTCTCTCCATTCGATTTCTCTCCATTCCATTCCATTCCACTCCATTCCACTCCATTCCTCTCCATTCAATTCACTACACACCATGCAATTTTATTCCATTACACTCCATTCCATTCCT
>NW_007182900.1:0-768 GCF_000164805.1 Carlito syrichta
GAGATAGAATTATTTATAAACAAGCCAGCAAGTGACACGGGCCTTGTAGGGAGTTGAACCTAAGAGCTATCAGAGTGTGGAACTAGATAGGACACTTTTGCCTGAATAGTTGGTGAAGGCATCACAGAGGTGGTGGCATTATGTGTTCCAGGCAGTGGGTTCAGAATAAGTTCACAAAGAGGTAACTAAATTTGGTGAATATGTGGCGAGCCTAGAATAAGTTGCAAATTAAGAATACTGGGGAAAGGACTGAAAAAGAAGACTGGGGCCAGATTACAGACAGTTTTGCATGGCATGCTGTCTTGGTTTGGGTTTAGGATTGGAGTACATGTAGTTTGCTGGACAGCCAATCTTGTGAGGTACAGGTAGCAGGCAGGAAAGTCAGGGAGGAGAGGAAAGTCAGAAAAGGCTGATCAATGGCCTGGCTCCTGCTGTGGGCAATGGAAGAATTGGAGACCCACTGGAGAACCTCAGAAAGACTATGTAGAATATTCCTCAGAATTGTCCCTCCATGAGACAAAACACTGAAATACTTATCCATCCACTCCTCTCCACCATTGGCTAAGGGTTCTTGTCCCCATTGTGCAAGCACTGGGATGGCTGAGGTCAGAGGTGGGTGCAGTCATCCTGGCCCACAATCATTCAGAGCTTCCTCTATGGTGAAGGCTCTCTTCTGGATACTGACTTGAGACTCATGAAAGGTTAAGGAGTTTGCACTTTATTGGTAGGCACTGTGTTGTCATTGAGAGATCTAGAGCAGGTAAGTTG
>NW_007182901.1:0-467 GCF_000164805.1 Carlito syrichta
TTTCCCTCAAATTCACTTGACTCTTACATCCTTCACGTGTTACTTCCTTAGACTCTTTCTCCTCCATGTTTACAGGACATTTGCAGAAGTTCCATGTGTCACATGTAAGCAAATAATGTCTAAAAACAGAAATGGGACTTCTTTTCTTCATTTATATTTTCAGGAGTTAGAAAACAAAAAACTCTCTATAAATCTTCCCTGCACACATAATTGGTCAGAATTGTCCATGCCAAAACCAATCACTGGAAAGGAGGATGAAATTACATGACTGACTGGGACCAGTTAGAATGTCATGAGGCCAGCCCTAAAGCATGAGGTCATGTGAGAAGGGTGGATCCCAGTTTGTTGTGAAGGTTGGAGATTAGGGCAAGAATCTCCAGGGCTTGTCGAAAGAGGATGGTGATGGAATCTGCATTACCTGGGAAGAAGTTAAGAGAAGACCATCAAACAAGAGAGGACATGCCCCC
>NW_007182902.1:0-2538 GCF_000164805.1 Carlito syrichta
TAAGCCATCTGGCTATCCAGTTGGTCAGCCCACTCGCTAGATAGCCTGCTGCCTAGCCATCTAGCCAGCCAGCTAGCTAGCTAGTTAAGGCAGCTGACTAGCCATCTAGCCAACCAGGTAGTTAGCTAGTTAAGTCAGCTGCCTAGCCCGAGAGCCAGCCAACTATCTAGTCAACTAGTTAAGTCAGCTGTCTAGCTAGGTAGCTTGTTAAGTCAGCTAGCAAGTCAGCAAACTATTCAGCTATCTAGTTAAGTCAGCTAGCTAGTCAGTTTGCTAGTCAGCCAGCTAGTTAAGTCAGCTAGCTTGTCAGCTAGCTATTCAGCTAGATAGTTAAGTCAGCTAGCCAGCTAACTACCAAGTTATCAAGCTAGTTAAGTCAGCTGGTTAGACAGCTAGATAGCTTATTTTCTAGCTACTTATGTCAGCTGGATAATCAGCTAGGTAGTCAGCTAGCTAGTTAAGTCAGCTAGCAAATTAGTTAGCTACTTAGCTAACTAGCTGGCTAGCAACTCAGTTAGCTGGTCAACTAACTAGTGGCATCGCTTGCTTTCCATCAGGTCAGCTAACTAGTCAGCTCGCTTTCCTGCCAACCGGTCAACAAACTAGTCGATACTCTCACCAGCCAACAGGTCAACTTACTTGTCGGCTCACTCACTGGCCAACAGGAAAACTAACTTGTCGGTTTCCTCGCCAGCTGACTAGTTAAGTCAGCTTACCTGTTGGCTCGCTCACCAGATGACTAGTTAAGGCAGCTCACTCGTCAGCTAATTGGCCAGCCGACTAGTTAAGTCTGCTCAATGGTTGGCTCAATTACTGATCGACTAGATGTCTTTTGAGCTATTGGATCACTTACCAGCTGACTTAATTTATCTGACCAGTCAGTTCACTCGCTGGCCGATTAGTTATTTCAGCTGACCAGTTGCCTCACAAGCTGGTCGACTACTTAAGTCAGGTGAGAAGTTGGCCAACTCGCCAGCCAGCTAGTTAAGTCAGTTGACAAGTCAGCTCACTCACCAGACAACTAGTTAAGTCAGCTCAACTGTCGGCTCAATTGCAGACTGACTAATTTATTAAGTATCTGGTCATCCTACAAGCTGGCCAACTTGTTGAGTCAGCTAACCAATAGGCCGAGTAGTAGGCCAACTTGTCAGCTGATAAGTTAGCTCAGCTAACTAGTAAGCCGACTAGTTAGGCCAGCTAAATTGTTGGTCAACTAGTCAGCTAAATAGTTCAGCAAACCAGCATGCCAACTAGTTAACCGAGCTAACTAGTGGGCCAACTCGTCAGTCAACTAGTTGACTCAGCTAACTAGTCGACCGACTAATCGGCCAACTTGTTAAGCCAGATAACAAGTCGGCTGAGTAGTCAGCCAACGTGTTAAACCAGCTAAATAGTTGGCCAACTCGTCAGCCAACAAGTTAAGTCACCTAGCTTCTAGCTACTCTTCATCTAACTTGTTGAGTCAACTAATTTATTCATTTACCTACTAGATAAAACAGTTAGCTAACTCGTTATTCACCTGAATGGCCAGCTGCCTAGCTCGTTTATCAAGTAGTTAAGTCAGCCTGCTTACCAGCTTCCTAGCTTGTTTAGTCACCTCATTAAGTCAGTTGTCTAGCCTGTTCGCTAGCTAGTCAAAAAGCTTCTCAATTAAGACGGCTATACAGCTGGCTAGCTAGTTATTTCAGCTACTTAAGTCAGCTGGCTAGCTAGGTAGCTAGCAATGTAAGTCAGCTAGGTATGTCAGCTGGCTAGCTAGTTAAATCAACTAGTTAAGTTGGCTAACTAGCTAGATTTCTAGCTAGGTAACTAGCTAGTTATTTCAGGTGGTAAAGTCAGCTGGTTATTTAGGAAGCTACCTAGTTAAGTCAGATAGTTAAGTGAGCTGGTTAGCTAGTTAATCAACAAGTTAAGTCAACTGGCTAGTCAAGTGCCTAGTTGTGTAGCTAGCTTGTTAAGTCAACTGGCAAGCCAGATGGCTAGCTAGTTAAGTCACCTATTTAAGTCAGTTCGCTAGCCAGCTGTTTAGCTAGGTAGCTAGGTTGTTAACTCAGCTGGCAAGCCAGTGGGATACATAGGTAGCTAGCTATTTAAGTCAGCTGGCTAGACACCTGGGTGGCTAGTGATGTCAGCTAGTTAAGTCAGCTGGCTAGCCAACTGGCTAACTATTTAAATCAGCTAGTTGCATCAGCTGCCTAGCCAGCTGGCTAGCTGATTAATTCAACTAATTAATTCAACTAGATTGCCAACTATATAGCTAGGTAGCTACATAGTTAATTTAGCTGGCAAGCCACCTGGCTAGCTGTTTAAGACAGCTTGTTAAGTCAGCTGGTTAGCCACCAAGCGAGGAAGGTAGATAGCTAATTAAGTCAACTGGCTACCTGGCTGGCTAGCTAGTTAAGCCAGTGTGTTAAGTGACCTGGCTAACCAGCTGGCTAGCTAGGTAGCTAGCTAGGTAAGCCAGCTGGCTAGCCAGATGGCTATCTACTTAAGTCAGCTAGTTAAGTTAACTGGTTATCCAGCTGGCTAGCTAGGTCG
>NW_007182903.1:0-1189 GCF_000164805.1 Carlito syrichta
TTCCCAACATAAGGAACTCATAAAAAGCATTACCTCACAATGTTCCATCTGCCAGCGAATCAACCCCAATACCACTCTAAAACCAGGAAACTTCCCTACCCATCAAACTTGGGGACAACTCCCAGGAGCACACTGTCAGGTCGACGTCACTGTCATGTCCCCAGTACACAACCTAAAATACCTCCCTGTCTTTGGGGACACCTTTTCAGGTGGGTAGAAGCGTTTCCAACCTCAAATAAATGAGCAGCAACAGTAGGCACTATCTTTGCTAGCCATATCATTCCTAGGTTCGGTGTCCCCATGTCCCTACAATCTGACAATGGGCCCGAAGTTACTTCACGGGTGGTACAGTCTCTAACAATGTATCAATGATCTATCAATGATCTTCACATTGATTGGCATTTCCACATTCCATACCATCCACAGTCATCTGGGAAGGTAGAGCGAACCAATCGGACCCTTAAAGACATCCTCACTAAACTATCCCTCGAACTACATCAAAATTGGGTCACCCTCCTTCCTTTGGCCCTCTTCTGCTTATGAGTTCTCCCAAAAAAACTATCCCAACTCTCACCTTTTGAAGTAATATATGGCCATCTGGCGCTGCCTCCGGGAGTCCCTACCTCAACCCCTCTGACACCCACTCATATGCTTTACCCCCTCTTGTCTTTCATTCATTCCCACATTTGGGAATATCAAAATCTCCTCTTACCTGTTGCACCCAGCGGTCAAATCCCACCTCCTCTCCTCCCTGGACAGTGGGTCTATCTCTCTGACCCAGAAACAAAGTCTCTTTTAAACCCAAAGTGGTCCGAACCTCTTCAGGTAATTTTATTGACTCCCACGGCCGCAAAACTCATCACGGGCTGTCATCAGGTCACCCCATGGATTCACATCTCCTGCCTAAAACCTGCTGCCCCTCCTTCCTCACGTCTCACCCATAATATTTGTCCACCCACCTACAGGTATACCTGCTCCAAGGTTCCAGACCAACCACTTAAGCTTCGCCTGTCTCGGCTCACCACTCATCCCAACCCAAATCCAAACCAACATCCTGGATACAACTCAGAACACCTGTGACCCTTGGCCCCTCTCCTTTCTTGGCCTGATTGCTGTCCTACTTACTATGTTACTCACCTGTTCGACACCCACAAGCTGGCCGTCTGCGGCGAAAATTCTGTTGGCTACT
>NW_007182903.1:1399-44630 GCF_000164805.1 Carlito syrichta
AACTCAAGAATGTCAAGTTCTATGTCTGTCCTGACACGGGAGACAAACACTGCCACAAACTACAGCAGTTTCACTGCACTGCCTGGGGATGTGAAACTATAGCCCTGTGGAAAGGCAACTCTGACACTTACATATCAATTGTAAGACTGCCCTCCACTTCTCCCTGTACACAACCCAAAACCTGCAATTCACTATGGCTTTTCATCACCCTGTGGGATGCTTTTAGCCTTCAAAAAATATGGGACACTGGATAAACGTGGGGCCTTTGTACACACCTGGAACCAATCCAGGCATGTTATTCACAGTCCAATGAAGGCCTATTCCACGCACCCCCCAATCCCGTGGGACCATTGCACAAAATAATTCTACCCAAACCTATACCCACGGACTCAAAAATTCAACTCATAACTTCTCCCCATCTCACCTCAAAGGGAGTAACAATCATCTCACCCACTTTAAAGCCTCCCCCCATTTCCTTACCGCCTGATCGCTTCCTTCACTTACTAATGGCAGTACACCATCTACTTAATAAAACCCGCCCCTCTCTGGCAAAAGATTGCTGGCTATGCTTAGACCCACAACCCCCATATTACGTGGGAGTCGGGGCAGTTTCTTCAGTAGGCAATGCAGAAACTAACATAAAGATACTCTTACTGATGTACAAAATGAGCAATTATGTCCCTGGGGCACTCATCCCATACTGACGCTAGATGACCTCCAGGGACAAGGAACGTGTCTCTTCCCCAACCTTTCCCATAACTACATCCCCCCTCTGATTGTCCTGCAACAACACCTCTCATATTGACATCGCTACCTTCCATAATCAAACCATCCCTCATTTTGCTATGGCACCCCCTACCACGTGGTTTGCCTGAACCCGAGGAATCACCCCCTGTATCAGCCTACAGCATCTCAAAGACACAACAGAACTGTGCATCTTTGTCCACATCTTACCTCAGGTCTCCATTTATACAGGAATGGAAGGTAGACAACACCTCAAACTCTTTAATACCACCCGCTCAAAACGGGAACTCTTAGTTCCTTTACTAATGGGACTAGGCATTGCTGGAGCTACAGCCATAGGCATGGCCTCCTTAATTCTGGGCAACCAAAATCTTAAACAGCTTAGCACACAAATTGACACTGATTTACACCTATTAGAGTCAAGCTTATCTCAGTTAGAACAACAGCTTGATTCTCTAGCTGAGGTAGTTTTACAGAATAGACGAGGCTTAGACCTCCTTTTCCTAAAACAAGGAAGGTTGTGCATAACACTAGGGGAAGGCTGCTGCTTTTATGCCAATAAATCAGGGATAATAAGAGAAACTCTAGCGCAAATAAGGGACAATATTCAACACCGGGAATCGCAAAACCAGGTCTATGGCAACTGGTATCAAATCCTCTTCTCATGGCCCCCCTGGCTCACCACCCTAGTCTCGGTAATAGCCAGCCCAGTAATCCTCCTCCTACTGGCTGTAACCCTAGGACCATGCATCATCAAATATCTCCTTACCTACATGAAGACTACTGTCTCAAACTGTTCAAATCGAAGCCTTAACCTCCTGTTGCTCGATAGCTACCAACATGTTCCTGTAGAAAATCCAGAATTATAACAACCAAATTTTCATCTAATTTTTTCTTTTAGACATGCTCTCTTCCAGGTTTTCTGTCTACCTCCACAGTCTGCTCCAGAACAGCTGGTTACTACCATTCCCGTGCTCATTAGAAGATGGGCCAGAACAAGTCGCTGTTCTACATTTACAAGGAACCTTCATGCAACTCTCACCTGCAGAAATCTACCCCGTCAGCACCTACCTTTGGGCGCTGGTTGGTTCTGCACCCTTCCACTGAGAGGACCATAACAGAGTATACCATAGACTTAGGTTAAGAACATGCTATAACCCAATAAATATGTAATTGGCTTGTGGACAATAGCACAGCCATTTTAGTTTTCTGCTTTAAAACATAACCTGTAGCTGTTTAACGTTTCAGTTATGGGAAAAACTGCAAAGCTCCAGTTCAAGCTTCAACCCCTTCCCTTGACCCACTTTCCCCCTAGCAACAACCAATCAGGTGCCAGGGGAAAATCACCAAAAGTTTCAAATGTCTCTGCAACTTCCCCAGCTAGTGGGCCAAGGTCAACCCAAGTCAAGCTAGCCAATCCTCCACAATTGAGCTGACCATCAGAGGTTACTACCCAATTAAATGGTAACAAGACTGAAAAGTCCCCCCAAACTCCTCCTCCCTTTGTGTGACCATGATAAAAGGTGTCTGCTTAAAGAAGTCGGGGCCTCTGGGTGTACTCTGCTGCATCGGTTGTCGACAGAGATCCGGGCTCGAGCTTGAAAATAAAGACCCTCTTGAACTTTCATCAGAACTGGCTCTTGGTGGTCTCTTGGATTGAACTTTCCGCCACTACACCACCACCTTACCCCCACAATGCCTCCGACCAGCAGGAAGTAGCCAGAAAGAGTAACAATGCCCCTCCCCATAAAAAACAGAAAAGGTGGGAATGAAGGGTGCAGGAAGCGACCAGAGGGGCGGCTCCCAAAATGGTGCTGACACATCAGACAACAAAGGCCCTAGGTCCCGGCTTCTGTGAGCACAGTTCCCTGCGCACGCGAATTTCAAACCTTCCCACTTGCAAATTTCAAACCTACAAGCCGCCAATCCGTAGCCAGCTTTGCTATGCGTCCAATAGGACTATAACACGGTGTTGGCCCTACCCTACTCCCATGCAGCTCCTCCAATAGGGACATAGCACGGCCCCTTCCGGCCCCTGTCAGGCTGATAAATACAGCCCTCTCCCCGCAACTCTCTCTCTTTTTCTTTTTTCCGTTAAAGATCCTCTCTGTAACAACCCCCCTTTAATAAATCTCTTGGTCCTGGCTAGGTGTGGAGTCATTACTGGCGCCAAAATTCTTTTAGACCCGATTAATTCATTGCTGACTTTTTACAAATATTACAATGTCGCACACGTAAAGAAGAGTGTACACATCATACACATACAGCTCAGTATAATGTGTTACTATGATTATCAGGGCATTTCCATCATCCCAAAAGCCAGGCCCAGGTCCCTTTCTCAAAACTACCCCCTTTCTATTTAATTACTACACAGACTTCTAAAGTTTTGCTTGCTTTTGGCTTATAAAAGTGGAATCATACAGTATATATTCTTTTGTGTTAAATATCTGTGCTCAAAATAATGTTCATTGAATTTGCTTACACTTCATATGTCTATAGTTATTTTTCCATCATAATTGCTATAGACTATTTCACTGAAAAACCACACCACAATTCTTACATTATTACTCTGACATGTTGCGATTATTCTTATGTTACATGACCAGGACAACTGGAAAGTTTCAAATATTCAGTGTCCATATTGCACAGGAAAACAAAATTATTGTTCTCGTGAAGGTTGTCAGTTTAAGACTTGATCAAATCAGATTCTTTGCATAAGCTTTGTGAGTCAGAAGGAAATACTGCATACGCAGTCCTACGTGTGTGTCTGATTTGGCTTCTACAAAGAAGTATATGAGGGCTTCTGTTGAAGCAGAAGAAAGAAGGCATCTTCTTGATCTTTTCTAAGAATCCTTGTGCTAACTGAAAAGGATTTGTTTTTAACACCACTCTCTAAAATTCTATTAATTAGCCTTAAAATGTTAAAGTAATTTATAAGTACGGTATAGAAGGGGAAACAAAGAAGAATACCTTTATAGTCAAAAAATGTGGCAAACACTACCTCAGCCAGGTAATCAAGGTTAATACCAACAGTCTTGTTGATGGTGTGTACCCTCAATGTATGATAAGAATACTTGTGTATGTCTGTGGTCTTCCTCCCAAAACACATTACCCCAGTCTAATCACGAGAAAAACACCAGACAAATTCCAATTAGGAGACATTCTACACAATACCTGACTAGTAACCCTCAAAACTGTCAAGGCCATCACAAATAGACAAAATCTAAAAAACTGTCACAAACAAGAGAAAGCTAAGGAAGTGTGACCACTAAATGTTACGTATAAGCTTGCTGGGATCCTGAGAGTGAAAAAGGACTTTAGGAAAAAGGCAGTGAGGAAATATGGATAAAGTGTGGATTTGAGTTAATAATCATGTCTCAATATTGGTTCATTAGTTGTGACAAATATACCATGGTAACATAGGATGTAAATCACAGGGGAAACTTGGTGTAGCATACATGAGAACACTCTACACTATTGGTGGTGGTTAATTATATGTGTCAACTTAGCTCAGCTATGGCTCCTGGTTGTCAAATACCAGTCTAGCTGTTGCTGTGAAGATATTTTTCAAGATATTATTAGCATTTAAATCAGTAGACCTTGAGTAAAGCTGATTACCCTCTGTAATGTGATAGGACTCACCCAACTGGTGGAAGTCTTAAAAGAAAAGACAAAGGTTCTCTTGGAGAAAATCTAAGCAAAGTATGGATCTGATTTTATAACTAGTCACAATCTTGGCTCATTAGTTGAAATAAATGTACAATACTAATGTAAGCTGTTAATAGTAGGGGAAATTAGGTGTGGGATATATGGAAACCATACTATCTCTTCCAATAATTCTGTATATTTAAAACTGTTTTAAAATATATTTTTTAAAAAGTCAGGTTTGCAGAGTTCAATTTCACTGGTAGAAATAGGATTTTGCTTCAAAACAGTGAAATGAGGATCATATAACATTATGTTCCACAATACCATTCAGAGTCCTGACAAAATGACACAATGGGTTGAAAATTGATTTCTCTTTATTGACACATACAAAGAAGTGTATGAGGGCTTCTACAATGAATCATTTATGGATACTGCCCTTATCATTGTTCAGGATTGTGACACATACAGGATTTATATAAAGATACATTTATATCTTGCTTAGCTCATGTTCTTCCTGCTTCCCAAAGGCAACTCTTCTAATGCGCTTAATGTGTTGTGTAATGTAATGCTGTATGTAATGTGCTTTGTATGTTATATGCATGTGTTCCTGCAAAAATGTATAATATTGTTTTGTGGGCATGTATCTAATTTACATAAATAAAAGGTGCCATATACCTCATCCCATTTTCTTACTGTTCTTCATTAACCACGATGTTTTTAACATCCATTCTTGTCATTATGTGAACATCTAATCTTTTACTTCTAATTGCTGCATGATAACATTCCAAGGTGAGCATCCTGGAAAGACCCTTCTCTGCTAGTCCATCTCTCCTTTCACCACTCCCTCTCTCAAGGTGAGAGTTGATCAGTGAATTCCTTTGAGTCTAGGGGATAAATATTCACTTACATAGACTTGATCATCTAGGAAAGTTTCCAAAGAAGGATTCCAACTCATTTAATTAAAAAGGTTATGCTGGCAGCTCATTCAAAACTATAATTAGTGCTACTCTACAAAACCTCTCTGCCTCCTGAAAACAAATTATTTCTGATTCCTATAGAACCTGATTTCCTTTGACCCCAGAGGACTCCGTCAACTCATCACTAAAATTCCCATATGGTTTCTGAGCATTAATTATGTTTCACAAGGTACACCTGTGAAAGAATGGAAGGCAGAGAGGCTGGGAGACAGAAACTGAAGACTTTGTCTTTGCTGTGTGTCTGATTGCCTAGGTAGGTTCTAACCTCCTCCTATGGTTGGGAGAATAAATGCAAACTCACTCTTCCCATGTTTGAATCCCAGCTCTGCAAATTTCTAGCTGTGTAATCTTGGACAAATTGTAGTATTCACCTAGGAAATGAGGTAATTAGGCCACAGATGACTTCTAAGGTGGACTCCAATTTAACTACTATTTCATTCATAAATGCTTCCTTGCCTCTGAGCTCCTCTGGCATGGTTTTTCTGTCTGAACTGTCTCTTCTCAATGTCCTCTACTCCCTTTGAAGTTTGCTTCAGATTGCATGGCATGTTCTCTATGAAGCCTTTTCTCATTCCTCCAACTCCCCCACATCCTCTGCCCCCTTGCAAACTGGGAGAAATCTCTCAACACCTTATTCCCATTATAAATAAATATCTAACTCCTTGGTAGATGGCATTGAGAAACCTGCTTCACTGTACAAGAAAGATAAAACTAGATCAATACACACAACATACAAAGTTAGAGTAAAGACTTAATTGTGAAAGGTAAACTAAAGCTAAGCTGAAAAAAAATAGGAGACTATGTCTGTGGACCAGAGGTAGGGAAACAACTTTGCCAGAGTTGTAACTATCTGATGGAAGGACAATGAGTCAACTCTGGTTCATTTCTGCTTCATCTAGACAGATCAAAAATAAAAATAAAGACTATAAAGTACTTTGAAATCTCAGAGACTCAGGTTCACTAAAAAACTAAGATTCAAACATAAGGTTTTAGAACTGTTCCCTTGACTTTATCACCACATCAACAGATGTCCAATTTAATCACAGTGGATTATAGCTGAAAGAGCTGAAAGACTACTTTAGGAGGAATCCTTAAGGGAACCCAAAGAAAACAGTAGAGGAATAACACAGTCTAGCCTATAACCAGATTAACACAGAATCTCATGGTAAAGGCATAATTACCTTCATTACAATTGATCAACATACTATTTGACTTTTAACAAAAATTTACAAAACATACTAAAAGCCCAAAATATAAAAATTTTCACAATATGAAGAAACAAAACAAGCCTCAGAATCAGATTTAGATATGACACACATTTCAGAATTATCAGATAGAAATTTTAAAATAAATGTGATTAATGTGAAGGCCTCTAATGTAAAAAACTAGTCAGCATGCAAGAACAGATGGGTACTATTAACAGAGAGATGGAACCGCTAAGAAAAAAATCAAGAAGAAATACTGGAAATAAAAAGCACTGTACAATAAATCTTCCCTTGCAACTTTAAGCAAAATGACATACTATATGCCATAGGAACTTCACTTTTTTTAAATGTCAATTAGCCTATGGTAAGATAGGTTTCATTATACGGCATGTCATTTCACTTAAAGTTGCAATGCCCAAGAACCAATCAATGATGTTAAGTGAGGACTTACTATAGCAGAAATAAAGAATGCATTTGCTAGACTCACCAAAAGACTGGACACAGCTGAAGAAAGAATTGGTGGACTTGAATAGAAATGTCCCAAACTGAAATGCAAAGAGGAAAAGAAATAATAAAAGGAACAGGATGTTAAGAATTTTGAGACAATTACCAAAAGAGTGCAATATATATGTAATTGGAAGCTATTTCAAATAAATAAATTCCACAAGTAGAAGAAAGAATATAGTAGAAGAAATATTTGAACTAATAATGGGATGAGAGTTTTCCAAAATTAATTGCAGACATCAAATAAAAAAATCTAGGAAGCTTAGAACACTAAGCAGGAAAAATACCAAAGACAAAAAGAAAATCTTTAACAAAGATAAAGAAGGAAAAATTACCTTTGGAAGAATAAGATAAGAATGACGTCAGACTTCTTGCCAGAAATAAGACCCCTTCCCCAAAAAGTGAGTGAAATATTTAAAGTGTTGAAAGAAACCTAGATTTTTATATCCAGCAAAACTATTCACTATTCTTCAAACATGAAGGCGAATAATTCAGGAGCAGTGACTCATACCTGTAATCCCAACACTTTGGGAGGTGAAGGCAGGAGAATCATATGAGGCCAGAAGTTGAGGATCAGCTTGGGCAACAAAGCAAGACCTCATCTCTACAGAAAATAGAAAAACTAACCGCGCGTGATAGTGTATGCCTGTAGTCCAGCTACTCGGGAGGCTGAGGCAGAAGGAGACTGAGTCCAGGACCTTGAGGTTGTGGTGAGCTGTGATCATTCCACCTCATGCTGGCCTGGGTGACACAGTGAAATTCTGTCTAAAAAAAAGAAAAAAGGCAAGGGAGAAATAAAGACTTTCTGAAACAAACAATGGAAATTTATTATCATCAGAACTGTCCTGCATACAATATTAAAAGAAATTTTTCAGGGAGAAGGAAGGTAATATAAGTCAGAACTCAGATTTAAATAAAGAAAGGAAGAATGTTTGTGATGAAATACTTGAAGAAAAATGAAAATCTTTTATTTTTCTTATTGTTAGTTGATCTAAGATAAAACTATTTGATATAATGATGGTTACGATGTATTAGGTGTTATAGCATATGGATGAATGAAATGTTACAAAAGATGTTACAAAAGATGTGTTATAAGAGACTTACACTCAAAGTGGTATGGTGCTATTTAAAACTAAATATAAATTAATTGTAAATATATATTGAAAATTCTAAGGCAACTACCAAGCAGCTATTTTTAAGTATAATTGGTATGCTAAAAGAGGAAAGAAAATGGAATTACATAACATGCTATAACATGCTGTAAAGCTAGAGAAGGTGGGAAAAGAGGAGGAAAAATTAAAAAATAAAGAAAAAAAGAAATGAATAGAAAACAGTTACAAACATGGCAGTTATTGAACCTATTATATCAATAATCATATTAAAATGTGAATACACAATTAAAAGACAGACACAGACTGTCAGAATAAATAAAGACTCAATTATATATTGTTTACAAGAAGCTCATTTTAAATAGTTAAAAGTAAAGAGAATTGTATGCCATAATTATACTAAGCAAGAGAAAGTTGGAGTAGCTTTATTAATGTCAGGCAAAAGAGACTTCAGAACAAGAAAAATGATCAGGAATAAATTATCAGGCATATTACATAATGATAAGAGGACCAATTATTCAAGATACATAACAATCCTTAACATTCATGCACCTAATAACAGAGCATCAAAAGACACAAGGCAAAAACTAATAGAATTGAAAAGAGAAATAGACAAATATATTCTTATAGTTGGAGACTTAAATGACTCTCTTAAAAATTGATAGCTCCAGTAGGCAGAAAATCAGTAAGGATAGAGTTAAATTGAACAATGCCATTCATCAACTGGGTTCTAATTAACATTTAGAAAATATTTCACCCAGTAATAGCAGAATACACAATCCTCTTACATTGAGCATTTACCAGAACAGACCACATTCTGGGCCATAAAACATACATGAACAAATTTAAAAGACTAGAAATCACACAAAATATGTTCTCAGAGCACAATGGAATTGAACTGGAAATCAATAACAGAATGATAATTAGAAAATTTCCAAATATTTAGAAATTTAACAATGCTCTTCTAAATAACACATGGATCAAAGAAAAAGTATCAAGAGAAATTAAAAACATATTAAATTAAATAAAGCAGAAACAGAATTTATCAGAATTATTTGGGTGTCGCTAAAACAGTGGTTAGAGGGAAACAGCATTGAATGGCCATATTGGGGGAAAAAGAAAAACATGAAATCAATAATCAAAAGTTCCACTTTAAGGACCTAGAGAAAGAAGAGCAATTTAAGCCTACAGCAAACAGATAAAAATAAGTAATAAAATTAGGGCAAAAATTAATAAAGTTCAAACTGGAAAACAATAGAGGAAATAAAACCAGAAACTGGCTCGTTGAAAAGATCAATAAAATTAATAAGCCTCTAGTCTGGCTAACGAAGAAAAAGAGAAGACACAAATAGCCAATATCAAATATGAAACACTCATCAACAAAAACTGATCCAATGGATAGTAAAAGGCTAATAAATAATTACAATAAATAACTCCGAGTTGTAAATTTTATATTTCATGGATAAATTTCTCACAAGACACAAACTACAAAAACCCACACAAAAATCAATAGATAATCTGAATAGGTCCATAACTATTAAATAAATTGAATCAATAATTATTCATCTTCTGTAAAAGAAATCACCAAGTCCAGATAGTGATGAATTCTACCAAACATTTAAGGAAGAAATGATGCCAGTTCTCTATTATCTCTTCCAGAAAATAGAAGCACAGAGAGAACTTCCTAATTCATTGCATCAGGACACTATTACTTCAACACTAAGATAAAAACATGATAAGAAAGGAAAACTACAGACCTCTTGTGATCATAAATGCAAAAATCCTCAACAAAATAATAGCAATTCGAATGTAACAATGTGTGAAAAGAACGAAAACACTTCAACATGAAAAAAAGAAACAACCCCATTGAAAAGTGGGCAAAGGACACGAACAGACGCTACACAAAAGGAGACACACAAGTGGCCAACAAACACAAAAAAATGTTCAACATTGCTAATAATCAGAGAAATGCAAATTAAAACCACAATGAGATATTATTTTCCACCAGTCAGAATGGCTATCATTAAAAAGTCAAAGAACAACAAATGTTGTTGCAGAAGTGAAGAAAAGTAAATGCTCTTACACAGTTGCTGGGATTGTTCAACCTCTATGGAAAACTGTATGGAGATTTCTCAAAGAACAAAGACAGAACTACCACTTGACCCAGCAATCTCAGCACCAGGTATTCAAAGGAAAACAATTAGTCCTATAAAAAAGATTCTTCCACTTGTATGTTCATTGCAAGCATTATTCACAATAACAAAGTCATGGGACCAACTGAAGTGCCTATCAATGGTGGACTGGATTAAGAAAGTGTAGTATATATACACCATGGATTACTATGCAGCCATGAAAAGAATAAATAAAATCTTGTCCTTTGCAGCAACATGGATGGAATGGGAAAGCATCATCCTAAGTGAGCTAAATCAGAAACAGGAAACTAAACACCATATATTCTCACTTACATGTGGGAGCTAAATGAACATAAAGATGGAAATTATAGACATGGGGGACACCAATAAGGGCAGAGGTTGGGAGGTGGGGACAAGGGTTCAGAAGCTACCTATCAGATACAGTGTTTACTATTTTGGGAGATCAGGGACACCTGAAGTCCAATCCCCACCAATACATAATATGCCCATGTAAGAAACATGCATTTGTCCGCTGAATCTAAAATAAAATTTTCAATTAAAGAAAAAACTTACCAGAAAGCTATGTACTGGCAATATAATAGATACATAGGTTGGCAGAACAGAAGAGCAAGACCAGAAATAGACTCACATGAATATAGTCAACTTTGGCAAAGGAACAAAGACAATTCTGTGAAGAAAGCATAGGTTGTTTTTTTTTTTCAATAAATAATGCTGGAATAATTGGTTGTCCATATGTAAATAAATAACTAAATATACGTAGACACAGACAATACACCCTTCACAGAAGTTCATTCAAAATGAGTTATAGACATAAATGTAAAATATAAAACTATAAAACTCCTAGAAGATAACCGAAGGGAAAAATCTAATCTTCAGGTTGGCAATAAAATTTTAGATACAACAACAAAAGAATGATTCATGGATTAAAAAACCGGTGAGTTGGACTTTATAAAAATTTACAACTTCTCTTCTGTGAAAGAGACTGCTAAGAGAATGAAAGGCAAGCCACTAACTGGGAGAAAGTACATGCAAAATATATGTCTAATAAAGGACTTGTATACCAAAATATATGAAGATCTCTTAAAACTCAACAATAAGAAAAACCCAATTAAAAATGGGCAAAATATCTGAACAGACACCTCACCAAAGAAGATATAAAGATGCCAAATAAGCATATTAAAAGATGCTAAACATCATTTGTAAGGGTAATTCCGAATGAAAACAAGATTCCATTATGCACCTATTAAAAATGACTAAAATCCAAAAGACAATACTAAGAGTTGAGAAGGATATGGAGTAATAGGAACTTTTTATTTAATGCTGATGGGATTGTAAAATGGTACAGCCACTTTGGAAAATAGTGTGGCCATTTTTTTGTTGTTGTTTTGAATTGGAGTCTTACTCCATTGCCCAGGCTGGAGGGCAGTGGCACACTCACGGCCAACCCAGTGTTTACCCACTAGGCTCCCGCAATCCTTTTGCCTCAGTCTCCCAAGTAGCTGGAACTACAGGCATGTACTACCATGCCCTGCTAACTTTTGATTTATTGTAGAGACAAGGTCTCACCAAGTTGCCTGGGCTGGTCTTGAACCCGCAGACTCAGGCAATCCACTTGCCTCGGCCTCCCAAAATGCTGGGATGACAGGCTGAGCCACCAAGCCCGGCCACCATTTCTTTAAAAACTAACATATACTTACTATGCAATCCAACAATCACGATCCTAGGTATTTATCCAACAGAGTTGAAAACATGTCCACATGAATAAAAACCTGTACATGAATGTTTACCGTGGCTTCATTCTGAAGCAACCAAGATGTCCTAGAATAGGTAAATGCATAGACAAATGGTATTACATTGTTAAAATGAAATGTTATTCTGCAATGAAAATAAATGACTACCAAGCCACAAGAAGATATGACCAAATCTTAAATGTATATTGCTAAGTGAAAAAGCCTGTCCGAAAAGGATACACACAGCATTATTCCAATTAAATGACATTCTGGAAAATACAAAACTATACAGATTGTAACACAATCAGCAGTTGTCAGGGGTTTGGGACAGAGTGGAGGGATGAACAGGTTGAAGCACAGAAGATTTTCCGGACAGTGAAATTAACCTGTGTAATACTGTAACGATGGACACATGACATTATGCACTTGTCAAAACCTACAGATTTCTACAACATAAAGAGGGAACCTGAAAGTGCTGCAAATTTTAGGGGTTGGGAAATTCTGAAAAAGAATGTAGATTGCAACAAGAGAATCCAACTACATTACAACCTCACTGAAGGGGATGGGAAATAAGGTACTGATCTAAGTAACTTTGGAAATAAATGGAGTATGTAAGACAATAGCAAAGCAACGGTGCACGAACACTGTGCTCTAGTCAATAAAGATATTTCCTCTGGGAACACAGTGAACTTCCTGAACCTGCTATACATATGCTGGGATAGGACAAGCAAGTAGATATGGCAGAACATGGGAGCCAAATGTCTCATTGTTGGAGTAGAAGACTTTCTGTTGGCAAGGGGAGGAGATAGAATGATAATGAATTTTAGTTGGAAACATCAATAAGAACTCATACTTAACTAATACAGATAAAAATGGGTATAACTCTTTCTATACGTATAGCTATTCATCTACAAAAGGACCAGCATACACACATATTTCTTTGTCCTGTCAGTTGAGGGAGGTGGAAAGCAATGACTTCCCAGCACCAATAAGCACACTGGGTCTTTTTAAAACAATATCCTTCTACTTGGAGAGATGGATGATTCTGGCACTGGGGCAGAAAATATACAAATGAGTCTGGAGCATTTTGTAGTATCAGAAAGCAAGGAATTGCTAAAACACAAACAAACGAGCAAAAAAATTAAGCCTATAAGAGTATGTCAAAAGCTCAAGGGAGCCAGCTGAAAGAACACCTGTGGCCCAAACTGCAACAATGTGAACACATCATTACAACCAATAGAGTAGCACTGGATTATAGCCCAAAGTATAAAATAAGTATCTATAAATCCACACTGATATAAGTAAATGATTGAATAAATTAATAAATGGAGAAAAGAGAAGTCTTCCATGCAGAAGAATTTTAAATAATTTTGTGAAGTTATGGAGATACCCTACCCTCCAAAAGGTGCAGCACGAATCTCTACCTCGTACATGGGCTGCACACAGTGACTTCCTTCCAAAGAGTTTGGAAAGCAGGAAAAAGATTAGCTCTGCAGTGGAGAAACCTGACAGACGCCTCAGCCAGGTGGTCACCATCAACATCAACAGTTACAAATCATGCTGATAGTGTGTACCCTGGGTGTGATGGAATGAAAACAACACTTTACCTCTGGGTTCCTCCTCCCAAAGACTATAACCCTAGTCTAATTATGATTTTTAAAAACACCAGACAAATTCCAACAGAAGAGTATTCTACAAAGCACCTAACTACTCCTCCTCCAAACTGTCGAGGTTGTCAAAAACAATGAACGTCTGAGAAACTGTCAAAGATTAGAGGAGCCTGAGAGACATGACAGCTATATGAAACAGAATGGGATCCTAGAACAGAAAAAAAGACAGTAGGTAAAAACTGAGGAAATCTGAATAAACGATGGACTTCAGTTAATTTTTAAAAAAACGAAGAAAAAAACACATGTATTGTATATACTAAGTACTGTTGTGTTTTACATATATTAACATTATTCATTACTAAAACTCTACAATGCAGGACCTCTTATTATTAGGATTAGAAGAGACCTGAATATATTTTCCAGGTTATGAGAAAGAATACAATTGACGGTGAGAGATAAAGTGATAGGTTAGAGAGGAGACGATTAATCAAGCAAGGTTCTGGAGGAGTAGTCTCAAGCTTGCCTCAGTTTCAGAATCACCGGCAGGGACTTGTTAACATCCAGACCCACCCCCTCCAGGCCCCACCACCAGATTCTGATCCTGTAGATTTGGGCTGGGTGGTTGAACAAGCATCCCAAGTGGTTACAATCCTAGTGATCCTGGGGTCACAGGCTGGGCCTCGGATGGAAGAAAGAGAAAATGCTGGAGAATGTGTGTGGTTCGAGAACCAGTGGGCTTTTCTGGGTGGCCTCACTTCTCTCTGAAGTGGGAGATGATATCTGCCAACAAGGAGCTGTGTGGAGCTAGGAAAAAGCAGGCAGGGCGGAAACAGACTTAGGAGAAGACACTCGAATGGGCTTGGGGAAGGGATTCTTAAGCAGCCCTGACCCAGGAAGTAAAAACTGAAAGAATATATTTATTTCCTTGTGAAGGGTAGGAACACAACGGCCATTAGTTCTCTACAGAGTTCTAAACACGGGGGTAGGGAGAACCTAGTAGACCACAGAAAGAGGCATCCGAGACTATAAGCTGTGAAGGTGCAGGGGTCTGTGGTTGGCAGAAAGGTAGCAGGGTGGAAAACGCCCAAATCCCGGAGCTAGCTGGACCTCCCAGCCTTTGCCACTCATTAATCTCGTATGCCCAGTCTCCTCATTTGTAAAGTGGAGATAGTGATAGCCCCCGCCTCACGTAATCACAGTAAGGCCCAAGCAGTTAACAAGAGCAGTGCCTGGCTCGTGGCAAACACTCCAGTGACTGTTAGCTTATTTGTCTTCCACAATTGGCCCTGCTTGTATAGCGTGCTCTAAGATTCTTAATGTGCCTTAACACAAATAACTCAATCTTATTTCAGAAATAGATACTTTGCCTCCATTTTACAGATAGAGAAACTGGATGTAAAAGGAAAGCTAGCTGTTTGCTAAAGCTCATATAATTGTATGTGACCAAACAGGAACTGGAAACCAGGCCCCCAAACTCTAGCAGCATATTCTGAGTATCTACGATGTGCCAGGTAGGGAGGAAGGTGTTTTAAACACATCAGCATTGGTCAAGTATTACCTCTATTGTTGGCTGAGGAAATTGAGGCTAGGTGGTGGAACCAGGCTTGGAGAAGAGGTCTGGCTGACTGTCCTTCAGTGACTTCCATCCCTCTAGAATGTGATGGGATGCATATCCTGCCATCATGGCGGTCTCTGAGTACTACATGCTGGCACTTACTGGCATCTATGAGGGAATTGGAGACAAGTAAATCACATTCGTGTCCATGAAAAGCTCATAACTTTGCAGAGAATATAAAATCCGTACGGACATCGCGGCAATACAAGGTGAAAGAGTGCGCTGGGAGCTCCAAGGACCGAGGAATTCCTTCCAGCTGGAGGTGCCATTTGGAGGCGAGCCTCGAAGGAGAACAGAAATGGTATGTGGAGGAGGAGTTGAAGACAGAGATGGGAAGGGAGGACAGCAGGAATGCATGAGCCGAGCGGACAGGCAGACCTAAGAGCCTCCCAGGAACAGCCAGTTATTAAGCCAGCGTGTGCAGAAGGCTTTGGGAAGGTAAGATTCGAGAAGGAATTTGAAGTCTGTTTGCAGGGACCTGGGAGTATGAAGCTAAAGCATTTGAACTTAAATTCTGTAGGCAGTGGGGAGCCATCAGAATTGGGTTGCATTAATTTTTTTTGCCAGTGCTTTTCAAAATGAAACATTACTTTGCAATAATTAAAGATTCATATGCAGCTGCAGGAAATTATACAGAGATTTTCCAAGTAACTTTACTCACTTCCCCTCAGGGTAAAATATTTCAAATCTAGTCAGTATCACAACCAGAATATTAACATTGACACAATCCACTGATTTTTTTTCTTTTTTTGAGTTGGAGTCTCACTTTGTCACCCAGACTGGAGTGCAGTGGCATGCTCATGGCCACTGCAGCCTTGACCTACTGGGCTCAGGCGATCCTTCCACTTCAGCCTTCCAAATAGCTGGAACTACAGGTGTGCGCTACCATGACCGGCTAATTTTTTGATTTGTTGTAGAGACGCGGTCTCACCAAGTTACCCAGGCTGGTCTCGAATCCCTGGGCTCAGGCAATCCCCTAGCCCCAGCCTCCGAAAGTGCTAGGATTATACAATCCACTGCTCTTATTCAAATTTCCTCTGTTTCACTTGCATTCATTTTTGTATGTTTTAAATTCTACAGAATTTTGCCACGAGTGTAGTTTTGTGTATCTACAACCACACTCAAGATACAGAACCATTTTATTACCACAATCATCTCTCATGTTACCCTTTTATAAACATATCCACCTTCATCCCATGCCTCCCCCCAAATCCCTAACCTTAGGCAACGACCAATACACTACTTCTATACTTTTGTCATTTCAAGAATGTTACATAAATGGAGGCATACGGTATATTCCATGTTTGGCATTTTTCACTCAGCAAAATGTGTTTGAGATTCATTCAAGTTGTTGCATGTGTCACCAATTCTTTTTTATTCCTGAGTAGTATTCCATGGTATGGACATGACAAAGTCAAATAAAACAGAGAGGGAAAAAAAATCCCTAAATTTAAAACATCTGAGAAGCAAGAATTGCAACTCAGCATAAACACAAAGAGTGAGTGGTCTCTACTATGTCCAAAAAACAAAGATAAGGTTGAGGTTTTGTAAAAAGGAGAAATGTTTTGTATTGTTTTATAAGAAAGTTCACTGGTTAGTAAAATTTTGGGGGAGTTGGAAAGTGCTGATTGGTGAGTGATAGCAATGGATAAAACTAGTCTTAGAGTTGCAGCAGGTTGTTTCAGTAGTTATTAGATAAAACTGGTTTCCGGTTACAATTGGCAGTTTCATCAGCCAGGCTTGTGGAAAATTACATTTTTTGGAGCAATGTTATGTACCTTAAGTGCTATTTCCTCTGGTCCCTAGACTCTGATTTAGTTGGATATACCAATATAACTCGCATAGGCAGCTTTTATGTTTATCCCTTTGATCAAGTTCTTTCTCAGAAAGCATCACTGACCAACCATCTTGAAGTTGGACCAAATTGTCCCTTGGTGCAGAGATGGATCTATCCTGGTTGTCTTTGTCCCATGCGCAGGGGGGAAGGCATGGGGTCTGTGTCAGGGACCTGGACCACATTTAAATAACAAAGAGGCCAGAAGAAAAAAACTATCTGTCTGGAGAGCATCAAGTTTCATGTCATCAGTTCAATAGGCATTAGCAGTAACCTCGAACTGTTAGGCTAAAATCTTGTTAAGAGAGCTGGCATTACAAAGGTTAGACAGGCAATAAGAACAAAGTTTAAAAATCATAATGCAAAAAAATAATAAAAATATAATCAATCTGGTTTAAATCATAGTGCAAAACCATGAACCTAATTCTGAAGAAAAACAACTAAACAAATGAAGAGACCATGGGGGACCAAATTGAGACCTGTTGTAGCCACTGAGTAGTAGATTAGAGTAGCAGCCTTCAAAATAGGATGTTAACTCCATAATCCTTGGGAAAGCCATCCGCAAACCAAGAAGCTCTTTGTTGGTCAGTTAATGGCTGCTTAGAGGGCACTGAAGAACCAAGCAGTTCTTCACACAGTTCCAAAATCAGTCCCGGGGAAAGGATGTTCCCTGCTTGTGAGTGCCACCTCGTTGCCTTCCCCAGGTAGCATGATCCTGTATAAACCATTTCCATTTTATGATGGAACTGGTCTGGGTACTGCTGTCCCTATTAGAATGTTTCTTGACCAGGTTTGGTTGCTCAGCCTGTCATCCCAGCACTTTGGGAGGCCGAGGCCAGTGGATTGCCTGAGACCATGGGTTTGAGACCAGTCCGGGGAAGTTGGCGAGACATCGTCTCTACAATTAAAAAAAAAAAAATTAGCTGGTGTAGTATCACATGCCTATGCTTCCAGCTACTTAAAAGGCTGAGGCAGAAGGATTGCCAGAGCCCAAGAGGTCGATGCTGGGGTGAGTGTACCACTATACTCCAACCTGGGTGACAGAGTGAGACTCCAACTCAAGAAAAGAATGTTTCTCTAATATCACCCGAGACAGCATGAGTATTTCAGGTGCCAAGATTATCTTACGTCCTTCAGTCATAGGGGTATCTTCAGTTAATGTTCCATAAAGAGTGCTCTGCAAGTGGAAATGCTTTAGCTCGAAGTTCCTGGGCCTTGCCATCAGCTTCAGGAAACCTTCTACAAAGGCCTGTCCAATGGAGAATTTGTCCCCACTACCACTCTAGTTCTACTCTACACAGTGGAGACTCGGGCAATCTTAGTGGTTCCCATTTAGGATGTTCAATCAACGTTGCTTGAAGGGTGGCTTTTTTTGTCTTCAGTTTTACAGAACTAGACGGAGGAAACATCCCCAGTCAGATACAACATCTGTTTCCATAATATGATCAGGTAAAAGAGATACAACCACTTCCCATGAAGCATGCTCAAATATACCAACTTTCATAATCCTACCAACCCTTACATTTTTATGTTCTAATCCAAGAAACTTCTCTTCTCCACCCCCAGATCATTTTACCCCTTTTGTGCTAAAGAACCTTCAGCCTGGGGTTGAGCCAAGGGACCCTGGCCCTTTGTCAATCCTTATCTTGGCTAACCAATCAAGCTGATGTCAGGGAGCATGGGGTGTAGTTTCTCTGTGGGTTCTTGAGTTTGCCGTGAGAAAAAATTCAAGAGCTATTCACAGAAAGAATCAAAGTATAGTTTATTATAAAGCAGAAAACACATTCAAGGGAGAATATGGGTGTCTTAGAAAGAAACACACTTGGTGTTAACAAGAAAGTTTATATAAGTCCACAACAATGAATACACAAACTACTCCATAAGTTAACAGCAGAGGACTGCAGGCATTTTATCATGAGTTTTGATTACTATCTCTCAACCTTTAATCTTATGTCACAAGGTCACAATGACCTTCTAAATAAGGAAGAGTTATTGCCTAACGAATCTGGGCTTTTCTTAGAATATCAGGCTTCTGTGCTTTGGATAATTCCTCATAGTTTCTGTGATGTACTGCACTGGTAGTCTCACATTTCGACCTGCAAGGTGGTCAGGTCAGATATGCCTGTCCATATCAGATAAAGGTCATGGACTGACAAGAACGTCACCTGAACACTTCATCACCCTGTTCCTCAGTTGTGTAGATTAGACCTTCCTACATCTAAGCTATGAGCTATGTTTGCTATGCCTATCTTATAACCATTGTCCCAGGAAATTCCAGGTGGAGTTTCTCAATGTAATCTTTACCTTCTGGGCTTTAAAATGTTTCTAAACTGGAGGAAATACAGCATATGTGCTCAGCCCTGGAATGTTTGTAGACCTACAGAGGCTCCCTTTGGCCCACTCAACCTTTTACAGTGTTGTATTAGGAGTTTTGTGCTAACCTCATCAATTTCCACTTTATTCATCCCATTTTTTCAATAACCATCTAAAGATTTTCACCTTGCTGGGACAAGTCTGATGTCCTCTACTTTGTCCGCCTAGTTTTGTCCCTGCCAATGTTTTCTTTATTTACCTTATCCTTAATAACCATTTAAAATTGTCTGCCTTCCTGGGAGGAGTTTTTTGACTTTTGTGCCTTCCTCCACTCTCTTGTTAAGTAACCTGATGTTTTTGTTACTATTTGAATACCTGATGGGGGGCCCAGACTGTTAATATCTGACCCATGGTTAGTTTTTCAGCTTCTACTGTTAGCAGGCAGGTTGCAGTTACTGCCCTAAGACTTGGGGACCATCCCCTGACACAGCATCAAGTTGTTTAGAAAAATAGGCCACCACACTTCTCAATGTGCAATGTACAATGTGCATGGTACTCAAATGGTCCTAACATTTGAGTAAGCACTACTGCAACTAGCCCCTGCCTTTCATGGCAAGTAAGTCAAAAGATTTAGCCAAGTTAGACAGGGGAAAACAGGGACAGGGTCAGTTCTTCTTTTAATTTGCTGATTGCCTGGCTGCATTGACCCTCCTGTTCAAAAGGGTCTGACACTGGCTCTAGTAGCTTTTCATGTAAAGACTTGACTACAATACTAAAACTGAAAATCCATATTTGGCAGAATCCCACCATTTCCAATAATCCACATAACTTCTTTCTGTTTTGAGGAGAAGGTGTTTGACAAAAAGCCATTGTCCTGTTCTGGGTAAGATTCCTCTGTCCAAGAGAAATCAAGTAGCCTACATATTTATTCAATTTGTGCCTCTGCAATATGGCCTTACTTTTTGGAGACATTGTAGCCTCTTTCAGCTAGAAAGTTTAAGGTGTAAAAGTCTTTCTATCAGAAACCCCCTTAGAAGGGCTAGCAATTAAGATATTATGCACATATTCTACAGCAGTGTTCTTTTCTTTCTTTTTTAAAATTTTTTATTTTAAAGATAAACAAATGATGTGGGGTACAATTCAGAGTTAGGTATACAAATGTTTATTATGCAGGTACCCTTGTTGATGAAGTGCGTCCCCACTCCCCCAGCAGATTCCATTAGTGCCAATCCCTCCCCACACCCTGGCAGTTTCCCATTACTACCAAACCTTTTTAAATAATATTACAATAATTGTTCAAGGTCTGCTTATGAGTGAGAACATGTGATGCTCAGTTCTTCGTTTCTGTGATAGATCACTCAGTATTATAGACTCTAAGTCCATCCAAGTTGCTATGAAGTTTATAATTTTGTCCTCTTCATGGCTATGTAATATTCTATTGTGTATATGTACCACATTTTTAAAATCTGGTCCTCTTTTGATAGGCAGCACAATTGGTTCCATGTTTTTGCTATTGTGAACAATGCTGCAATAAACATACAATGTGCAGGTATCTTTTCCATAGAGTGATTTGAGCTCCTCCAGGTATATCCCCAGAAGGGAAATTGTGGGGTTGTATGGGAGGTCGATTTTTAGATTGTTTAGGAATTGCCACACTGTTTTCTACAGAGGCTGTACTAGTTTACACTCCCACTAGTAGCGTAGAAGTGTTTCCGTTTCACCACATCCTCTCCAGCATCTGTTATTTTTTGAGTTGTTGATGATGACCGTCCTGACTGGAGTAAGGTGGTATTTCAGTGTAGTTTTAATTTGCATTTCTTTGATGACTAGTGAAGCTGAGCATTTTTTCATGTATCTGTTGGCTGCTTATAGGTCTTCTTTTGAGAGGTGTCTCTTTATATCTTTGGCCCACTTTGTAATAGGTTTGTTTGTTTTTTTCTTTTCGGCACGTTTGAGTTCCTTGTAGGTCCTGGATGTTAGGCCTTTGCCAGACATACAGTTGGCAATTTTTTTCCCCCAGTCTGTGGGCTATCTCTCTATTCTTTTGAAGGGTTTCTTGGCTTTGCAGAAGCTAGTCAGTTTGTTGAGGTCCCACTTGTCTATCTTATCTCTTATGACAAGGGCACTTGGGGTTTTGATCAGGAATTGGTTGCCAGTTCTGGTTTCCATGAGGGTGTCTCCTGCATTTTCTAAGGTTCTTATAGTTTGAGGTTCTACATTTAGGTCTTTGATCCATTTAGAGTTGATTTCTGTGTATGGTGATAGGTAGGGGTCTTGTTTTAATCTTCTGCATGTGATCAGCCAGTTTTCCCAGCACCATTTACTGAATAGGTTCTCCTCTCCCCAGTGGTTGCTATTGGAGGCTTTGTTGAATATGAGTTGGTTGAGAAATTGAGGTTTTGTTTCTGGAATCTCTATCCTGTTCCATTGGTCTGTATGCCTGTTCTTGTACCAATACCAGGCTCTTTTGATTATTGTAGCTTTATAATAAATTTTAAAGTCTGGGAGTGTGAGACTTCCTGCTTTATTCATTTTGCTGAGGATTGTTTTGGCTATTTGAGATCATTTATGTTTCCATATGAATTCTCTGTATTGTCATTTCCAGGTCTGAGAAGAATGCTGCTGGTAATTTAATTGATATTGCATTGAATCTGTAGATTGCCTTGGATAGGATGAACACCTTAACAATATTGATTCTTCCAATCCATGAGCATGGAATATTTTTCCATTTGTTTGTGTCATCTTTGATTTCTTTCAGCAGTGTTGTGTAGTTTTCATTGTAAAGGTCTTTTATGTCTCTGGTTAGGAAAATGCCAAGATATTTCAGATTTTTTTGTGGTTATTGTGAATGGGATTGTGCTTTTTATTGGGGTTTCTGTTTATTTATTGTTGGTGTATAGATATGCAGCTGTCTTTTACACGTTTATTTTATACCCTGAGACTTAGCCAAAGTCTCCTTTATCAGTGGTAGGAGGTTTTTAACAGATTCTCTTGGGTTTTTGAGGTATAGAATCATATCGTCTACAAAGAGGGATAACTTGACTTCCTTGTTTCCTATTCGGATATCCCTGATCTCCCTCTCTTGTCTGATTGCTCTAGCTAGGACTTCTAAACTATGTGGAAAAGGAGGGGTAAGAGTGGACATCCTTATTCTGTTTCAGTTTTCAGGGGAAATGGTTCCAATTTCTCTCTGTTTAGCAGTATGCTGGCTATGGGTTCTCATTGATGACTCTTATTATTTTGAGATGGTTCCATCTATGCCTAGATGTTCAAGGGTTTTTTTTATCAAGAAGCGTTGCTAGGTTTTATCAAAAGCTTTTTCTGCAACTAATGATATAATCATGTGTTTTTTGTTTTTATATCTGTTGATATATTTAATTACATTTATGGTCTTGTGAATGTTGAACCAGAACTGCCTGCCAGGGTTGAAGCCTATTTGGTCATGGTGAATGATTTTTGAGATGTGTTGTTGGATCCAGTTTGCTAGAATCTTGTTGAGAATTTTAGCACCTATGTTCATCAAGGATATTGGCCTGTAGTTCTTTTTCTTTGTTGAATCTTTATCTGGCTTGGGTTTCATGTGATGTTAACATCATAAAATGATTTGGGGGGAGTTCCATGTCTCTCAATTGCCTGTAATACTTTCAGTTGGATTGGTATCAGTTCCTCCTTGTATGTTTTGTAGAATTCTGCTGAAAAGTCTCTGGTTCAGGCTTTTTTTTTTTTTTGTAGTCAATTTTCTGGATAGTCATTGGTCTATTTAAGGTCTTGATTTCTTCTTGTTTCAACTTGGGAAGGTTATGTGATGTCAGAAAGTCTTCCATTCCCTTTAGGTTTTCAAGTTTGTTTCCATACAAGTGTATATAGTAGTGTCTGATAATCTTTTGTATTTTTGGGGGGTCTTTTCTGATTGCGTTATTTGGGATTTTCCTCTCTTTTTCTTGGTCAGTCTAGCTAGGGATCCATCAATCTTGTTTATCCTTTCAAAGGACCAGCTTTTTGTTTCATTGTTTTTTTGGGTTTTTTTTTTTTTTTTTGTATTTTTGTCATCTCTGTCTCAAATTTGGGCTTTTATTTTGTTGCTCTGGATTCTTCTGCTGAAATTAGGGTTTCAGTGGTCTTGCATTTCCAGCTTCCTTAGGAGATTTGTTAGCTGTTAACTTGTGATCTTTCCATTTTCTTCATGTGTGTTTGTAAGATATGAATTCCCCTCTTAGTACTGATTTCATGGCATCCCAGAGGTTTTGGTAAGATGTTTCTTTGTTATCATTTGTTTCCAGGTATCTTTTAATCTCTGTGTTGATTTCCACGTTGACCCAGGAATTGTTTAGCATTGTGTTATTTAGTGTCCATGTCTTTGTGGGTTTTGGGGGAACTTTGATGGTGTTGATATTTATTTTTATTCCACTATGGTCTGAGAAGGTGCATGACAGTATTTCAATCTTATGGAATCCGTTTATGCTTGATTTATGGCCGAGGATGTGGTCAATCTTAGAATACGTTCCATGTGGTGATGAGTAGAATGTATATTCCATGGTTGTTGGGTGGAGTGTATTGTAGGTATCAGTTAAGTGCATTGGTCAAGTATCACATTGTGGTCCCAGATCTCCTTGTTGATTTTTTGTCTTGATGATCTGTGTAGGGTTGTGAGCGGGGTATTTAAGTCCCCAGTTATGATAGTATTAAAGTCTAAATCTTTTCTAAGTTTACCTGGAAGCTGCTTTATGAAAGATGGAGCTCCTATGTTGGGTGCATGTATGTTTAGGTTTGATTTTTCTTGTTGATGGATTAAACCTTTTATCAGTATGTAGTGACCTTTTAAAATTTTTCATAGCTTAAAGGGTATTTTGTCTGACATTAAGATCATGACTCTACTTTCTTTTGTGTTTTGTATGCCTGAAATTTTGTTTCCCATTCTCTTACTTTGAGTCTGTGAGTGTCCTTTCTGGTGAGATGAGTCTCTTGGAGACAATATATTGTTGCCACGTGATATTTTATCCATTTTGCCCTTCTATGTCTTTTCAGTGGTGCATTTAATCCATTCACATTCAGGCTAATTATTGAGATGTGTGAGTTTATCCCTGTCATGAGGTTCTTATATAGTTTGTTGATGCTGTTTATTTATTTGTTGTCTTTCTTTTGATTTGGGGGTTGTTCTTCTGTGTTTACTACTTTAAGTGTTTTTTGTATAGCTGGTATAGAGGCAGTGTAAGCTCTTAGGGATTGAATGTCTGGGAAGAATTTTTTTTTTTTTGGTTGGAGTCTCACTCTGTCACCCAGGCTGGAGTGCAGTGGCACACTCACAGCCACTGCAGCCTCAACCTACTGGGCTCATGCGATTCTTCCACCTCAGCCTTCCAAGTAGCCGGAACTACAGGTGTGTGCTACTACGCCTGGCTAATATTTTATTTATTGTAGAGATGAGGTCTCACTAAGTTGCCCGGGTGGGTCTTGAACCCATGGGCTCAGGCAATCTACTCACCTCAGCCTCCCAAAGTGCTGGGATTTCAGGCTGAGTCACCGAGCCTGGCCCTGGGAAGAATTTTAATTCTCCATCTCTGATAAAGTTTAGCTTAGCTGGGTAGGTAATTCTTGGTTGAAATTGTTTATCTTTGAGAACTTTGGTGATTGGGCTCCAAGCTCTCCAAGCCTGAAGTGTTTCTGTAGATAAGTCTGCTGCTGTTCTAATTGGTCTTCCCCAGTAGGTAGTCTGACCTTTTTCTCTTGCTGCCTTTAGGATTTTTTTCTTTTATAACTACTTTGTGTAGGCAAATTACTATGTGTCTAAGAGCTGATCTTCTCATTTGTTGTCTTGCAGGGGTTCTCTGAATCTCTTGTGTTTGAATGGTCATGTCACTGATAAGATGAGGGAAGTTTCCTTGGATAATTTCATGGAATGTTTGCTCCGGGATAGTCTCTGTCTCTCTGTCTGTCTCAGAAATTCCAATGAATCTTAGATTCGGCCTCTGGAAATAATCACTCATCTCTCAGAGGTTTTGTTATGTCTTTTAAAGCTTCTTTTCTATGTTTTTAACAGTTTGGGTTAGTTCCATATTTTGATCCTCAAGCTCTGAGATTCTTTCTTCTGCTTAGTTAATTCTGCTCTCCATGTTTGTCAGTTTGTTATTTATTTCATTTACTGTATTCTTTATTGCTGTTATCTCAGTTTTCAACTCCTTCATTCTTTCCTCTTGTCGCTCCTCATTTCTATTTATTCTCTCTACTAATGTCTTGATATCTGAGTTTGTAGTTTGAGACCAGTCATTCTGGGGGCTCTTCATTGTTTGTGTTCCAAAATATGTATTCTCAGTGGCTGACCTCCTAGGGATCTGTGTGGTTTTTCTTCATTTGTGTAGATTTTCCTCCCCCCTTTTTTTACCTCTTCTTTAATTTTGCTGTTCAGGGATGGGGGGTAGTTTTTACTTCTGTTTGCTTAATCTCCTATTCTTCCTTATGTGGAACCTCTGGCTTTATTCAATTCTGAAGCTGGACTGTGGGTGCAGGGGCTGTACTTTTTGCAGTTTTGATATTTAATTGAGGGGGGATGTGATTCAGTAACTAACTGCAAATCCCAGTATCTGCTAACAGATGTGTGGGCCCCCTGGAACCCATTTCCCACTACCTTACAATATGTCCATTCAGTGGGGGTATGAATTTGTCCCCTGAAGCAAAATGAGGTAAGAAAAAGGAAAAGAATGGAAAAAGGAAGAAGTTGGATGAAAGCAAGGTGCAGACAGAGAAAAAGAAGAGGGAAAACAGACAGGTGTACCAACTAACAAATGAAAAGAGACACAAGAAAAACAGAAAAGATATTTTTAAAAATACAGACAATCATACAAACACACAAACTGACCATGCCCCCCCCATTGATGTACTCTTCCTCATTAATACCCATACACAACCAGGAAGTCTGAAAAAGCCAGCAATAAAGTAACAGAAACAAAACAAGTACAAAAACAGAAGGAAAGAGAGAAGAGGGGGAAAAAAACCTAAAACAAACCAAAAAGAAAAAAAGAAAACCAAAACAAACAAATAAAAAAACTCACTCTGAGATTGTTCCTGTAACATCAACTTCCATTCAGCTCTGGTCTCCAGCCCTTCTTGTATGCTCTCAGTGCAGGCTGATAGGGTTGCTGTCAGTGTGGGTCAGTTGCCCCATGGACTACTGTGGGAGGAGGGTAGATCAGATCTGGACTCACTGGCTTGCTGCTACTGCTGCTGTCAAGTCTCCCACTCAGATCTGACCTGTTGCATCTGTTCCAGCATGGGGGAAGGGTGTCTGTCTTTCCAAATTTGATGAGATAACCTCTAGGTCCCAGGTTGGAGGCTGGGTGGAACTGGGTGGGGCAATGCAGGTCTGTGCCTGGTCCCAGGACAGAGAAAATGGCTGTGGTCAGTGTTCCCTCGCTGTTGGTAGGGCTCTTCTACACTCTCTTTCCTGGATCCAGGGCTTGTGCCACTCTGCGGTCATAGGTGATGGTGTGGGCCAGGCGCCAGGTGGTGAGGATCAGCTGTGTTCCACAGCCTTATCTCAGGAGATCCCCAAGAACAGCAGATGATTCTGCGCACCAATGGCTCCAATCTCAGGGTGGTGGGGGCTTGCAGTCACCTCTGGAGGAGGGCCCTGGGTGCATGAACCCAAGTCTGCCCTCAGACAGACTTTTACTCACCCACTGACACATATACTCACACAGAGAGTCTTTATGGACACACACTTTTGCAGAGACTTTCACAGTCCGGTCTGTTCCATCACCATCTTGCTGGAAATGCTGGCAGTGTTCTTTTCTGAATGTAAATCTCTCAAGTCTCTACATCTAACCAAAAATAGTGGGAGAGTTCTTGAATCCCTGAGCACGACTGTCCAGCAATATCGTCTTTGGTAGGACTCAGGATCTTCTTATTCAAATGTACACAACTCCTGGGATTCTGGGCTCAGAGACACAGAGAAAAAAGACATCCTTAAGAGCTGGCACAGTATAAAATTTGCTTTTCCCTGGAAGGTTAGTCAGAATGGTATAGAGATTGAGTACAGCTGAGTAAATATCCTGCACAACCTCATTACTGGCCATAGGTCTTGAGTGAATCAATATTCTTTGGTCCTTGGCTTTTTTGCAAGATGGGGTTGTTTCAGGGTGACTGGCAGTGATGGATTAAACTTTGCTCTAGGAGGTCATGGCACAATGGCAGAATGTTTTTCAGTGCCTTGGGGATATTGCTTAATCCCAGGTCTCAGTCCCGGGTCCTTCAATCATACCAATACTAGCTTGGCTGTTTTTGCTCTCCTGACCTTTCCCTGAGCCCATACTACAGGATTCACTTGGCTCTTAATTTCTAAAGAAATCTCCTCTGAATCTGGAACTTCCCCAGAAGTTCCATGGGCTCAGGGAACCTCCACCTCTATCCTATCCTGATAGAGAGAAATTGTAGCCCCCAACTTAGTTGAAAATTTCCTTCCCAAAAGGTAAACAGAGCATCTGGAGACACAGAGGAAGGGATGACTCAAAGACTTGGATCTCACTTCACTGAGCAGAGGCTCTGGAATCTTTTAGTATTTCCTTTACCAGACACCATTTATATCCCATCCCCTCCTGGATAGGGGTACCCTTTGAGTGGTCAATGCAGAAAATGTGGCCCCTGTATCAATTAGAAACCCAACTGGCTGTCCCTCTCCTTCTAGGGTAACCTGGGACTCCTGGGGAAGATGTGGACCTTGTTCTGAGGAGCCAGATGGGGAGCCCTAGGGTCCTGTCAATCAGCATCTTCCACAGTTCCTGGGAACTGGTACTCAGATGTGTCCTCTTTCTTCCTTCTCTTGGAGTGATTTGGGCATTCCATTTTTTCAGTGTCGCTCCTGTTTGCAGTAAACAAATTGAGCCCCTGCGTAGGCAACCCCTGAGTCCCACTGGGGAGTAGTTACTCACCCATGCAACCTTCTTCCTTTCTCCTGGGCTACCTGAAGTAGTCTGTAGGGCTACTGCCAGAAGATGAGCCTGTCCTCTTTTTTTTGTCGGGAGTCACACTTGTAGGCCTTAAGGGCTATGTCTACCAATTGAGGAGTAGTGTCTGAATTTATTCCAATTTCTAGAGTTTCCTCTAAATATCTGAAGCACTCCAAGAAATGAAATGGGGGACAAATCACTGCTTGGCTCCTGGGGTCATCTGGGTCCCCAAGGGTGTAAACCCAGAGGCATTCTTGTAATCTCTTTAGGAATGCTGATGAATTTCCCTTAGGGCCTTGTTCTATTTCCCCCGAGCTTTTACTAATTGACTGGAGGCTGGCTCACTTCTCTCAGATTCCTGGGCAGCATATTTCTATAGTGATCCAGCCACACTTGATCCCTGTCATCACTGGGGTCTCAGCTCAGGCTGGCTATTGAGACTGACACCTCAGCAGCCCAGTAGATGTGTGACCCAGGTTATCAGCACTCATCTTGCCTGTGTCCTCTTTAGCTTTGGGCATGACAGCAGATTTCTCTTACTGGCAGAGTGGGGTTGCCATTAAGGTCTGCATGTCTGGCTATGTGGGGTTATATGTGGATAATATTCCCCTTATGAGAGTTATAAACTCTTTGGGGCTCACCTGTAAGCCTTTAGTCTGAGATTTTCAGTTACACAGTTGGCAGTTGTGAAAGGCACAGGGACCAGAGAAAAACCTCCCTCTCCATCAGGTACCTGCCTGAGTGGGAACAGTCCCTGTCCAGGGTTATATGTGTTTCCACTATGAGTGGTGCTCTCTGGAAAAGAGGGGTTAAAAAATGTGAAGGAGGGCTGCTGCCATAGCAGGAACTGTAGCTGGTCCAAAGAGTTTAGATGACCCAGCAAGTATGGAGAAGGACCCCTGGTGATGCCAAGGGTTCAGTTCCTGAGGAAGAAGGGAGGCTATTTTTGTGTACTGACAAAGGTTCCAGTCTTTGAGTGGGGAAGAGGACCTTGCTTCTCCTTTTTGAGGGTAAGTACAAGGGTTCTTCCTTCCCATTCCCTCCCATACAGATCCCCAGATGACTGGTTTCTTTTTTCCAGGAGCTTCTGGAATTGGCAACATTGTTCCCTTGGCCAATTTACATATCTTGCATTTCCCTTGCAGGGCTGAGTTTTGATAGAGGGCCATAAAATGTTGAACATAAGGCATCTCATCCCATTTTTCTTGTTTCTTATAAAAATAAGCCCAATTGGAGAGTCATAGTATAAGTAAGTGACCCATGTTCAGACCATAATCTCCTGACCCCCTGGGGAATACTGAGGCAAGGCTATATTATAGTCATATGTCATTTGGTTTTGGGTCATGAGTAGATCTCCAAACAGTTTCCAGTGCTGGAAAAGGCATCCTAGCAGGCGCTCTTTCAGTATTAAGGCCTGCTTCCCCATGTTATAGGGTCTTTGCACAGAGTCTGATTGCACCTTCCAAGGTACTAACATTGGGAATTAGTGGTGACACAAATCCTGCAACTCCTAGCCTGCAGAATATTTCTTGTATCTTTGCTTGCACTATACCAGGGTGGATGGCCTGGGAGGTATGAGAGAATAATAGGGATTGCCTATTCTTGGGGTGTATTTGGCGTGGGCAGCTTCCTGGGAGATCCCATGGAGACATCAGAGTATTTCTGTGTCCTGCTTGTGTGGGGGAATGTAGGTAAACCAATCAAGTAAGGAAGATGTTCCCTTAGGTGAAGGTGCACACCCTCACTATTCACCTTAGCTTTGTGTCCCTGCACTCTGGTTCCAGAGATCATGATCCCACCAAACTGTCCCCTTCAAAACTGGGTCTCTTTGCCAAACCAGTAACAGTCCTCCCATGGCTACTGCAAAATGGAAGTCCAATGTTTTAGGGGTTGCCACAGAGTAAGGGGAGAGGAATCCAGACTTCACCTGCACTCAGACCACAGACAAAGATGGACAAACATTCAGTCCTACAGATATAACAGACAGGAATGAAATCCTAAAGGCCATCATCATCATCTGTATGGGGTTCCCTTTGTTAAAATGGATTGAGATGTCTCTCAGTCTCCCAGACCTGAAGGGGATTCCTTCCTTTTCCCACCAATTCTGGATCTCTTGACCTAGGTCCTAGTGTTGACAACCCAGAGTCCTAATGATCAAATCCAAAATTACTCTTTTAATTAGTTCATGGAACTGCCACTACCTGTCAAAGGAGTTGAACCAATAGGTTGCAGTGGCTTCTTCTGCTCTCCCAGTATGTCTGGTTCTGGTGGTCGGTGGACTAGACATCAGGTGGAGCATCTCAAGTCCTTCTCCAATCTCCTTCTTGGCAACTTAGGCAAGTTAGTTCAAGCACACTTCTGCAGCTCACTGCTTCACCTGTTGTGATCCTATAAGGAAGTTGAGTCAGGGTTTGGTCCACAGTCCCTTCTGAGGTCCCAGATTTGTTATCCCCCCCTAAAACCTGGGCTTGCTCACTTGGCAAGGAACAAATGACTCCTCACAAGAATGTGGGTATTGATCAATATAGTAAGTCTCCTATATGTGAATGAGTTCAGTTCTGAGAGCATCTTCATAAGTCAAAAGTTAGTCTACATACCCAACTATCACAATTGGCTATATAGTGCTATACTGTAATAGGTTTATATTAAGCACCAGAATTACAGTGGGACTTCCAAAAATGTTAGGTTAAAAATATCCCAAGGAAGATGGCAGTGGAATCTGTTGGACTATGTGAGTTCCTCTGTGAGGGGTAAACACATATACTCATTGCATCATCATAAAGAGTGGTCGGGGGAGGGGGTGTCAGGCAATCCATACCACAATCAGTGAACATTGTGATTTGCAAGTAGTTTCTGAATCCTAGCTCCCCACCCTCTACCTTATTTGACTCTCAAAACTGCAAAAGACAGCAAAGCTTTCCCACCCATAGCCCAGTTTCAAAATAGAACAAATTCAGAGTCCTGACCAAGGAAGAATAAAAGGCTGAGCAAACATCAGAAGTGAAAGTCTCTCCCATTACCACTGAATAACAGAACTAAAGAGAAAAGAAAGAGATCTTTCACAAATGAAAAATCAATGGAAGAACGCAAGTAATTCCCAGTGTAACAAAGAGAACATGCCTGAGAAAATCAGACCTCAGAGCCCAAACAATAGAAATTACCAATGACTGGCCCTAGAATACAACAGGGATTAGGGAATGGATAGAAAGAGTGAATCAGACTCAAGAAAGACGAGATGCAACACTGAAAGAAATTGTACCAGAGATTTTGGCCATAAAAAAAAATTCCATACAGAAAGTAAGTAACAGGATGACAAGCATGGAAAGGAGACTTAATCAAGCAGAAGAAAGAATCTCAAAACTTGAAAACCAAAACATGGACTTAACCTGATCTATAAAAGCATAGAAAACTCAGAAAGAAAGAACAAAGCCTTCAAGAGCTGTGTGATTATAGTAAGGGACCAAACCTACACTGGATTGGTATCCCAGAAGAAGAAAGGGAAACAGAGAACACCTTGGAGCAAGTATTCCAGAAGGTTATCCAAGAAATTTTTCTCCTTCTCACCAGAGATGTGACCATTCAAACATAAGAGCTACAGAGAACCCCACAGGACACTAAATGAGGAGGCCAACCCCTAGACACATAATAATTCACCTACACAAAGCAGGTATAAAAGAACAAATCCTAAAGGCAGCAAAAGAGAAAGGTCAGACCACACATCAGGGAAAACCAATCAGAATAGCAACAGAAGTATTGGCAGAAACACTACAAACTAGAAGGGACTGGAATCCAATAATCAAAGCTCTCAAAGATAAACAATTTCAACCAAGAATTACCTACCCAGCTAAGTTCAGCTTCATCAGTGATGGAGAATTAAAATCCCATCCCTAAGAGATTATGCAGCATCCAAACCAGCTCTACAAGAGATGCCTTAAAAGGTAGCAAGCATAGAAGAAAGAAAGAAAAGAATGACCATACTCCCGAAGAGAGCAGGAGAATGCAGAATAAACAGAGAATACATCACAACTGCAAACTTGAAAACACACATATATAAACACAAAAGTTAAAAGAAAAACAAACAAAGAGGGAACTTTATAAGAACCTCATGATGGGGATAAACAATCACATTTCAATAATCAGTCTGAACGTCAGTGGACTAAATGAACCACTGAAAAGACACAGAATGACAAACTGGATACAAAATCATGACCCAATAATTTGCTGCATCCAGGAAACTCATCTCATTACAAGTGATGCACACAAACTCAAAGTTAGAGGATGAAAAACTAATTTCCAGGCAAATGGATCACAAGAGAAGTCAGGAGTCATGGTCTTAATATCAGACAAAACAATGTTTAAGCTATCAAAAACTCAAAAAGATATGGAAGGACACTACATAATGATAAAAGATTCAATTCATCAACAAGAAATATCCATCCTAAATATATTTGCACCCAACACAGGAGCACCAGTGTTTATAAAACAGCTACTAAGTAAATTAAAAAAAGATATATTGACTCTAGCACTATTAGAGTTGGGGACTTAAATACCCCACTAACAACCCTAGATAGATCATCAAGGCAAAAATCAACAAAGAGATCCAGAACATCAACATGACACTTGACCAAATGGACTTCATAGATACCTGCAGAACATTCCACACAATAACCACAGAATATACACTCTACTAATCATGACATGGGATGTACTCCGAGATCCATCACATCCTTGGCCATAAATCAAGCATAAACAAATTTTGTAAAATCAAAATACTGCCATGCATCTTCTCAGACCAGAGTGGAATAAAAATAAATATTAACACCAAAAAATTCCCCCAAAACCCACAAAGACGTGGCCTCTAAACAGCATGACACTGAACGACTACTAGGCCAACACACAATTCAAAACAGAAATTACAAGATTCCTGGAAACAAATGAAAATGAAGAAACATCTTACCAAAAACCTCTGGGGTGCCATGAAAGCAATTCTAAGAGGGGAATTTATATCTCTGCAAATATTGACCAAGAAAATAGAAAGATCCACGTTAGCCTAACAAATCACCTAAGGGAACTGGAAAGATAAGACCACCAAAACACTACCTTCAGCAGAAGAATACAGATCACCAAAGTAAAAGCTCAAATATGGAACTTAGAAGACAAAAATATCATAGAAAAGAAATAAACAACAACAAAAATGCTGGTTCTTTGAAAGGATAAAGAAGATTGATGGAACCCCTGGCCAGAATGACCAAGGAAAAGAGAGAAAAAGCCCAAATAAACACTATCAGAAATGCAAAAGATCAAATCACAACTGGTACTGCAGAAATGCAAAAGATTATCAGAGATTACTATGCACATCTGTATGGAAACAAACTTGATAACCTAAATGAAATGAAGAACTATCTAATATCATACAACCACCCAAGGTTGAAACAAGAAGTCATTGAAACACTAAATAGGCCAATAACAACCCAGGAAATTGACTGCATCATAAGAAAACTACCAAAAATAAAAATAAAAAAAAAAAGCCCTGCACCACATGACTTTCCAGCAGAATTCTACAAAATATTCAAGTAGGAACTGATACCAATCCTATTGAAAGTATTCTAGGCAATTGAAAAAGACAGAATTCACCCCAAATCATTTTATGAAGCTAACATCACACTGATACCCAAACCAGGTAAAGATTCAACACATAGGGAAAACTACAGGCCAATATCCCTAATGAACATAGATGCAAAAATTCTCAGCAAGATTCTAGCAAACTGGATCCTACAACACATAGCAAAAATCATCCACCATGACCAAGTAGGATTCATCCCTGGGATGCAGAGATGGTTCAACATCTGCAAGACCATAAATGTAATTAAATGTATCAACAGATGTAAAAGGGAAAAAAAGGACCATATGCTTATACCATTCAACGCAGAAAAATTTTTTGATAAAATCCAGCATTCCTCCTTGATAAAAACCCTTGAACACCTAGGCATATAAGGAACATACCTCAAAATAATAAGTACCATCTACAATAAACCCACAGCCAGCATTTTGGTAAATGGACAGAAACTGAAAGCATGTCCCCTGAAAACCAGAACAAGAGAAGGCTGCCCATTCTCACCCTTCCTGCTCAACATTGTGTTGAAGTCATAGCTAGAGCAATCAAACAAGAGAAGGAAATCACGGGTATCCAAACAGGAAAAGTGGAAGTTAAGTTATCCCTCTTTGCTGATGATATGATCCTATACCTTGGAAATCCAAGAGAATCTGCCAAAAACCTCCTTGCACTGATAAAAAATTTTTGCAAAGTGTCAGGGCACCAAATCAATGTGCAAAAGACAGTCACATTCGTATACACCTACAACAAATAGGTGGAAAACCAAATGAAAACCATAATCCATTCACAGTACCCACAATAAAATGAAATACCTCGACATTTTCCTAACCAGAGACATGAAAGACCTTTACAATGAGAACTGCAAAACACTGCTCAAAGAAATTCAAGAAGACATGAACAAATGGAAAAATACTCTATGCTCAGGGACAGAAAGAATCAACATTGTTAAGATGAACATTCCACCAAAGGCAATATATAGATTCAACGAGATACCCATTAAGTTACCAACATCATTCTTCTCAGACCTGGAAATGACAATACAGAAATTCACATGGAAACATAAATGACCATGAATAATCAAAACAATCCTTAGCAAATGAATCAAAGTGGAAGGTATCACACTTCCATACTTTAAACTTTACTATAAAGCTATAACAATCAAACAGCCTGGTATTGAACAAGAACAGGTATATGGACCAATAGAACAGGTCCCAGAAGCAAAACCTCAATTTCTCAACCAACTCATCTTCAAGAAAACCTCCACCAACAACCACTGGAGAGAGGAAAACCTATTCAGTAAATGGTGCTGGGAAAACTGGCTGACCACATGCAAAAGATTGAAACAGGACCACTTACCTATCACCATACACAAAAATCAATTCTAAATGGCTCAAAGACCTAAACATAAAACCTCAAACTAAAAGAATCTTAGAAAATTCAGGAGTAACCCTAACAGAAATCAGGCAACCAATTCCTGATCAAAATCCCAGATGTCCATGCCATAAGACAAGTGGGACCTCATAAAACTGAAAAGCTTCTGCAAAGCTAAATAAACCATCAAGAGAGCAGGGAGACAGCCCAAAGAATGGGAAAAAATATTTGCCAACTGTATATTTGACAAAGGCCTAACATCCAGGAGCAACAAGGAACTCAAACGTGCCAAAGGGAGAAAAAAAAACAGCCCCATTAAAAAGTGGGCAAAAGACATGAATAGACACTTCTCAAAAGCAGAGACATGGACAACCAACAGACACATGAAAAAGTGCTCAGCCTCACTAATCATCAGAGAAATGCAAATCAAAGCCACATTGAGTTACCACCCAACCCCATTAAGAATGACCATTATTAATAAAATAAACAACAACAGATGTTGGTGAGGATGCAGAGAAAAGGAAACACTTCTTCACTGTTGGTTGGAATACAAACTAGTTCAACTTCTATGGAAAACAGTGTGGTGATTTCTAAAAGAATTAAAAATTTACCTTCCATATGACTCAGCAGTCCCCCTACTGGGAATATACCTAGAGGAACTTAAATCATTCTACAAAAAGATAACTGCATACACGTGTTTACCACAGCACTATTCACAATAGCAAATACATGTAACCCACCATGCTGCCCATCAAAACTGGACTTGATCAAAAAAATGTGGTACACACCCACGCTGGAATATTATGCAGCCATAAAGAGGGACAAGCATACAGACTTCACAGCAACTTAGATGGATTTAGAGTCTATAATACTCAGTGAACTATCACAGAAGCAACAGAGTACCATATGTTCTGTCTCATAAGCGAACTCTGAACATCATTATACTATAAGAAAGGGATTGGCATTAGCCGGAAACTGCCAGGGATGGGGGCCACATAACATTAATAGGGGCACCTGATCTTAAACCAGGCAAAGTGGGGACCAAAGGGAGGCCCAAGCTTTACCTGTACGATGTCCACTTGTATACCTAATTCTGCATTGTACCCCACATCTTTAAAATAACACATTTGTTTAAAAATTGAAGAAAAAAAAAATCCCAGCAGGTCCTCCTAATGTTAGTTCAGGCTCCCCAGGGGGTATCTGGTATGCGATCTGGTACCTCATGAAAGATTCAAGGAACTGCACATAAGGTAGACTGGAGAATATAGTTGATTTAGAAAGTAAGCTAGAAAAGAGAGAGGCAATTCACCTCTCCAAGGTAACAAAGGGGGCAAAGCTTAGGAAACATGATGGCAGCCATAGCTGAAAGAGTGCATGACCACATCAGTCTAGTAAAGCAGTGGCAAAGGACTGCTTCAGATTGAATCTCTTTAAACTTTCCCTTTGAGGGGGCAGGTCATTAAGGTGATTGAGTGGTGGTCTGCTCCATGTCATCCCAGAGGGCAGGTAGGCACAGGTACTAATGTCAGGTGACGGACGAGTCAGTTCATGACTGCTGCCATGTTGATAGGGTCTGTGCCATGAAGGTCGTGAAGAGCTGATTGGATTAACTTGTTTACAAGACAAGCTGGGGAGGGGGCTGTAAAACAAGGATCACCACTAGAAACCAGTTCTCTCTGTGACTAGTGATTAGAGAGTCAGTTAAAGTGAATGCTAGAAAAACGTAACAGAACTGAGCAATGTGAAAGAGGCTGCTCATTGGGTATACTGACTTCATCGTATGTCCTTTCAGTTTATAATTCTCCTCACACAAAGAATACATTACAAAACACACACAAAAAAGTATTTTTAATCTTACAGTATAGTACCTTGAAAAGTACAGTAGTACAGCATAGTACAACAACAGCTGGCATCCAGGGGCTGGCACCACGTGAACAGGCAAGAAGAATCACTGACTGGAGGAGGGAGAGGTGGTAGGAGATGACAGAGCAGAAGGATCATCAGCAACAGCAGACGGCGGGGCCAGCTGCCATGTCCCTCATGCCTGACGTTGACCACACAGGTTCTGGTTCCTTGCTGGATTCAATTCTATCTTCATTCTTGAAAAAAAAGACTCTAGGTAGGAGCTCTTTTTTTCTTCTCATCATAGATGACACAGTAGCACTGGATTGATTCTTAGCTGCTGTTGCAACCTTCGTGGACTGTTCTATATTTCAGTCCTTTGCCTCAAAAACTAACAGTGCCTCCTCAAAAAACAAAAAACAACAACAAAAAACATCTTTGCCATTTCCCGCATTGTGAATCTCCTTGGTTCTTCAGTGACTTCTTCCTCTTGTCTCTCCTTGTCCTTTCTTAGGCCGCCCATGCCATCAGGTCTTCATGAGTAAGTTTCTCATTTTGCACAACAAGGAGTTCAGTGGTCATCCTCTTGGAGATCTAGCTCCAGCTTCTTGTTGAGGGTCACTAAGTTGCTGAAGACCTCATTGGACTCCTCATTTACCTTCTCCCATCACATCCACAAATCATGAACAAGCTGTAGGAAAAGTTTCCTTCAAACCCCACTCATGGTGGCAGCCATAATCTCCCACCAAGCAAAGTCAATTTATTTTTTTATGACCTTGTAGATGTTATAGTCCTTCCCAAATTGTCACAAGATTGTTCCTGACTCATCACTTGCCTTTACTGCCTGATGAAAATGTCACATAAATAGTATTTCTTGAAAGTCACTAGAGCTCCCTGACCCATATGTTGGGTGAGCAATGACATATTTGGTGGCAGATGCACTACTTGGACACTGGGATGAAAGTCTGCCACTAACGGGGTGGCATTGTTGATCTGTAAAAGAATGCTGACTGTGATATTCTTCTCCCAGGATTATTTCTCTACCTCCAGGATAAAGCAGCGTGAAAACCAGTCCTGGAAAATGGCCTGGGTAACTCCGGCTTTGGGGCTACTCTTCCACACAACAAGAAGAGAACCCTTGGCCATGTTTTTAAGCTCTTGGGTTCTCTGAATGATGAACTATGAGAGGCTTCAGCTTCATACCACCTGAAGCATTGCCACTGAATAACAGAGTTAGCCTGTCCTCTGCTGCTTTACAGCCTGGCATCAACTTTTCCTCCTTACAGATGTCACTTTGGACTGGCATCCTCTTCCAGATCAGTCCTGTCTCATCCACATTATAAACCTGCCCGGGTAAATATATACCTTCATCAATAATTTCTCGAAGCATTTCAGAACATTCCCAGGCGGCTATCATGTCTGCACTCACTGCCTCGCCACTTACTTTTACATTGTGAAAGCTGGCTCTAGCTTTGAACTGGTGAAACCAGCCACAGCTGGTATTAAAAAGATGTACAAGCTGGTTCTTCGCCATGTTTCTCCAAGTCTTCATAAAGGCTTTCTGGCCTTAACTCTTGCATCAGCATTCAGCTGAGCAGGATTTGACACTGATGCTGATCCTGCATCCACAAGCTGAGAAGTTTCTCCATCTCCTCCATCACCTTTCTACTCTTCTTCAGGATTATTGTTGACATCATCAGCATGGCAGACTTCACATGTTCAGTGTTCTTGTCCTTCTCTTTTAGAAGCTTGCTGATGGTTGAACAATTCATGGTGTAGAATGAGTGACATCTACCATCTTCTCACTTTGCTTTACTCTCCCAAACACTTTCATTTTTGTTTTCATTGTTACTGCTTGGTGCTTTTTAGCAGCACCAGCTGCATCACGGCTGCTATCATGCTTACTCCTGGACATCTAGGGCTTGAAATAAAGATACTCTTGTACTCTATACATTACTGTACAGTAACGTACACAAAGGCACCACCACTTGTGAAGGAAGCACGCACATGGCAATGTATGCCAGACACGTGAACCAACTTAAGTGACTGGACATGGAAACATACATTTGCATCTTGGGAAGTTCACAACTTGAGGGTTCATATGTAGGGGACTTACTGTAGAGTTGTATTACTTTGCACAAGTAAGGAGAACACCAGGAGTATCTTTCAAAGCTGTGTCCTCCCAAGGAAAAGGGACAGGGGGGTTTGATGGGAACATGGAGAGAAGTGAGGGTGTATCATCACATGCAGAGGAGGGGTCCCAGTGGCACAGATAGAGGTCACATGTTATGGTAATGAACTGGAGCCCTTCCAAGAGTGGAAGCTTTGGCATGGTAACTAGGCAAGTTCACTGGGCATTCTGTAAGTTGCCAGGGTCTGTCTGGAACTGGTTTTAGCCAGTTAGGTGACTTCATTCTACACTGGCTGCAGGGCAGAAAGCTGTAAGATGGGCTGATTGCTCAAGTTGATTGAGTTCCTATTGTTCATAAAGACCCTCCTTTTTTACTTACAATTGCACCCAGCACTCTCTTTAAATGTTGCCTTTGCTATTACAGAGACCAATAATGAAGGGATTGAATATTTTGCTTTTTTCTTCTGATTTTGCATTTCCTAATGCATACAGTGAACCTACTTCCTGGGTGTTGGATCCATCTCTAAATTCCACTGGTAACTTTTACTGTTAGTAGCTGAGCTCGTGTCTTCATTCCATGGGTGACTGTGTGGCCACTCAAGTATCTAAGTTTCTTTGTCTCCCATCCTTTCATTCTTTCTCTTTCCAACCCACATGTTTCTGTGAGTTAGGGCTGTTCTAGAAAAGCCCATCAATTGTTCTGGAAAAACCTCAAACCATGATTTTTACTCTGTTTTCACACCACGTAGAAGAAGACTTCTGTGACCAAATGTGTGTTCTGCCTACCACCGAACAAACTAACCCCTTGCAGGGGACACCACTGGTTGTCCTTCCATTCAATTTAGACACTGCCTACTTGAAGACAGTGTCAGATTCCACAGACCATGGGCTCAGTCCCCAAGGCTGCCCCCCAACAGACATCAGTTGCAAATCTGGCCCTCTGGAACTTCTGACTGACCAGCCTCAAGTTGGGGTTCATACAATCCCTTCTTTGGGCTTGATTAATTTGCTAGAGCAGCTCACAGAACTCAGGGACACTCTTAAGTTTCCTGGTTTATTACAAAGGATATTACAAGTGAAATAAAGGATACAATTAATTAAATGATACAAATGAAAAATAAATAAGTGAAGGATACAGATGAAGAGATATGTAGAGTGAGGCATGTGGGAAGGGGCTCTGAGCTTTCCTGCCCTCCCTGGGGACACCATCCACCAGGGACCTCCATGTGTTCAGCTATCCAGAAACTCCCAGATAATTCTTTTTGTTTTGTTTTGTTTTTTGGTTTTTGGTTTTTTTTGAGTTGGAGTCTCACTCTGTCGCCCAGACTGGAGTGCAGTGGCCGCTCCCGGCCGCCGCAGCCTCGACCTGCTGGGCTCCGGTGATCCTTCCGCCTCAGCCTTCCAAGTAGCCAGAATTACAGGCATGCGCTACCACACCCGGCTGATTTTTTGATTTATTGTAGAGATGAGGTCTCGCTGCCCAGGCGGGTCTCGAACCCGCGGGCTCAGGCAATCCACTCACCTCAGCCTCCCAAAGGCGTGGGATTACAGGCTGAGCCACCGAGCCCAGCTCCCAGATAATTTTTTATGACCAGTTTTTACACAGGAAGGTAGAGGGAAATTTAGAGTAATATTTTTAGGTTTAATGGCTGACTTTGGGGAAAAAGAGCTCTGGTTTCTGTGGCCCAAGGAGGAGAAGAGAAATTCTATGGCTAGCCTTGAGGGAGGAATAGGGTGAGAGACAGGAGACAGGAGAAGATCAAAGCAAAATTTCTGTTCCAGAGGCTTCCTTCGGGCCTTCACTTTGGGGTATTGTTTTCCAAGTCCCAACACCAGTATGCTGAATTAGACAAAGACTAGTTAACTATAAAAATGTAACTCAGTTATGTGAAGAGGTCCACATAATTATGTGTGGAAGTGCCTAGGCCTGGGGACAGAGCATGGGAGGAGAAAGCCATTCCTCCAGCTGTCCTTGGGCTCATCACTGTTACCCAAGGCAGGGGACCACCCCCAAAGGTCTCCCCCCCCACCAGGTCTTTTTTTTTTTCCACAGCCTCCTCCACCCCTGTTCTGTTTCACACTGTCACCTCGGCTGGAGTTCAGTGGTGCAAGTATAGCTCACTGCAGCCTCCGACTTCTAGGTGGAAGTGATCCTCCCACCTCAGCCTCCCCAGAAGATCTATGACTGCAGGCAAACAGCACCAAGCCCAGCTGACATAACTCTTCCTCGCTATCTAATCTGTCATCATCTGTATCTCTATCTGCCTGTATGAAGATAGAACTCGCATTTTAGAGACAAGGTCTCCAACTCCTGGTTTCCACCTGCTGAGTCTCTGGCATTTCAGTCCCCCGTGCACAAGCTGTGCCTACAGGCCTTTAAGCCTCTGTGCACCCGGCCGTGCTAGCTTCCTGGTGGTGGAGGCTGGGGGGTGGATGGGGGAGGAGAAGCAATGCTGGCAGCGTCCGACTCCACACTGACACTGCCCCCAGCTGACTAGATCACCCAAAACCAGGTGGCTACCGCCCGGGACTAGGTGCCCCAGCTAACAGCCTCCGGCACCCACAAAAGGTGCAGACGCGGTGACGCACAGCTTCCCCTGCACTCGCCGCAGGGCGCTGTGTTAGGCAGGGTGGGAGGTGGGGAGGGCAGGCGGTGAGGGGCGCAGGGAGATGGGAATGTGTGAGCCAGGACGCTGAGCCTTGGCGGGTTAGGGTTAGCGGTAGGGGTAGTGACCGCGGGGGTCCCGCGAGGACAGCGACGCTGTATCCAGAGAGGTGAAAGACGCCCGGGGCACTGGCGCCAGAGACTCTCCATCTGCCCTAGCTAGAGGCAGGGACCGCGGCTGCAGCAGCCTCCTATTTTTATTTTTATTTTTATTTTAAAGATGTGGGGTACAGTTCAGAGTTAAGTATACAAACGTTCATTATGCAGGTACCCTTGTTGATGAGGTGTGGCCCCCCCCTCGCCTGGCAGTTTTCCTCAACTGCCAATCCCACCCCCCTTCTCTGGCAGTTTCCCACTACTGCCAATCCTTCTCTTATAGTATTATGATAATTGTTCAAGGTCCGCTTATGAGTGAGAACATATGGTCCTCTGTTCTTTGTTTCTGCAATAGATCACTGAGTTTGATAGACTCTAAATCCTTCCAAGTTGCTAGGATTTGGTGCTCTCTCTCTCTCTCTCTCATGTTTCTAATTCACATTTCCCTAAGGGCTCATGATATTGAAAAAATTTCCATATGGTTGTTTGCCATCTGCGTATCTTCAGTGAAATGTCTGTTCAGTCCCTTGTCCGTTTTCTAATGGGATATTTTTGCTGTTGCTCTTTGAGAGTTCCTTATAAATTCTGGTTGCTGGTCCCATGTTAGATATGTGGCTTGTAAATATTTTCCCCTGGTGTCTTTCACAAAACAGAAGTTTCCCATTTTTTTTGAGGTCTGATTTATCAGAATTTCCTTTTATGGGTCGTGCTACTGATGCCAAGTCTAAGAATCATCCTTTGCCTAGCCTTAGGTCCCAAAGATTCTGTTTTTAAAAAGGCTTTGGAATTTTACGTGTTGCATTTAAGTCCATTATCCATGAAGCCCATTTTTTATATAAGGTGTGAGGTGTAGGTCGAGGAATTTTTGTTGTTGTTTTGTGTGTGTCAACTTGTTTTGTGTCTACGGAAGTCCAGTGGCTCCAGCTCTATTATTGCAAAGACCGTTCTTCCTGCATTAGCTTTTGTGCCTTCGTCAAAAATCAGTTGGACCTAGTCTTAGGTTCTAGAAGCTGTTCTATTGATCTGTTTATAAGTCTGTCCCTTCACCTATTCGCGATGACAAGACCTTCCATGAGCAAAGTTTTGCGTCACACTCAACAGGTGACAAAGGTCTACATCTCCCCCGCCTCC
>NW_007182903.1:45062-97628 GCF_000164805.1 Carlito syrichta
GCCCTGTCGTGGCTGCCGCCGAGGGGATCCTGACCCTCCAGGCGCCACGGCAGAAGCGCGGTGGCGGGGTCCGCGCGCCAGGCTGTTGCCGCGGCGGCAGCGTGGGGTCGTGTGTCTCCCAGGTTCAGCCTCCCTTGGAGGCAGCGTGGGAGAGGCAGGGCAACCCTGGCGCATCTCTCGCGTCCCTCTCGCCGAGCACTGGGAGGCTGAGGGGCCCGGGTGGCTGGAGGGGCTTCTGCTGCAGAGAATGGGAATTATCGTCACCAAAATATGGAAACTTCAATTACCAGTAGCATCCCTTACCAATTTGTTATGGATGAATTGTACACATATCCTCCACAATAGGAAGTAATGCAGAAGAGATTGTCGTAATTAATAACACACATTCCCCAGTGTGGGATACTTGTAACCAAAATCTCTTCATCTTTCCTGGAACCCTGAGCTGTACTAACATGGAGTTTGTAGTAGTTGTGGGCAGCACAGAGAGAGAATTCCTCTACCCACAGAGGCCTCTATGAAATGTCAGAATCTTCAGAAAGCTGGATTGTTGATTTTTTTGCTAACAGACAAGATGTATGACTATAGCAGAAATCTACCTTTTGCAGCTAAATTCTATTAAAGGCTATAGGGTGAGAGGAATTATGCAAAGGATTTTAATAGCTGATGTCATGACTTAAAACTAGCTGATATCTACTGGCCTCTCTCAGAGGCTTTGTATAAAGAAAGTGCTGCACTTCACTGAAAACTGCAAAAATTAGTGTTTTGGATATATGTATGTTTATTTATTTTGTATCTACTTGGAGCATTTATTGTATTAACAACACCCTTGATACTCTTTAATCAAGACTGTAAAATCATCTACTTAACTCTTGCCACTTCCTGGAATTACTATCTTAAGGAAACCAGACTGGAATGATAAATTTGAAGATGTAAAAACCAGCAACATGATCTTTTTTTTTTCAAATCAAAGCTCTAATATAGAATGTTACTGTCAGTGGTCCTTTGCCCCAGTCCTGGGAGAGAATGCTTTCACCCATGCAGCCTCCTAGAAAAGCTATTTTCTATTTGGAGGATTGCTACTCACAGACAAAAAGCCTCCCTCCTCCCGTATCGTATGCGCCACGGTTGTAGCTGTACCTAAAGAGAAGTGCATTTCCATGACCATATTCCCCTAGAGGCATGCAGAGATTACTTCACTTAGTACCAGAAGCATGACAGTGCTTAGTGTATGCCTGCCTGTGTCCGGAGGCCAGCTGTCTTGCCTGTCTTCGGGGTTCCTGAAACTCGTTTCCCATCTGATACCCAGGTGGCTTCTGAAGCAATTCCCCCTGGGCTGTCTGCCATTGAGGATACCTCTGAGGAAAATTTCCTCATAAAGCTAATCCACCATGTGTGTTCCCCAACATGAAAAACTCCCTGGCTGCTCAAATCCTGGACTTGGCCTATCATGATTTCCTCTATTTGGATAAGGCTGAATTAAAAGTACTTTGTTAAAGGAAGGAGCCTTGGGAGAAGAAAAACCACGGTTCTGTAGAAAACCCACTCAATATTTAGGATCTTTTCTGAGCAAAAATGAGAGCCTGAAAAGAAAGTATCTTCTTAAAGCTCTTCTGTCATTGTAAGGATTCATGATAAATTACTTCACAGTCCCTCTTGGGTTAAGAGAGGCATTGCACCTGTAGCCCACTGGGCCTTAATAACATAGAGCAATAATTTTAATGATCCCTCTGGATGTTTTAAAATGAGAAAACTGTCCGAGTAGATCAGTTAGGTTTCTAGCCTATTCTTATAATAAGTCTTAGTCTTTGGCAGAGCACAGATGGATGGTTGGTTTGTTTATAAAGGCTACTTTGTGATGGTATGTCAATGCCCAGAGATCCTATATTCTTGATCTTTCCCATGAAGCAGTTACTTCTCCCCCTAAGAGTGTTCCCTGCATGTCTTCTTGGGCATCTATTTAGCTAGAAGTGTAGGAAAAAGGAGGGTGCTTAGGGGAGCAAGATAGAATAACAAAATCAGACTCCCCAAAAGAAGGGTCAGAGGAGGGTGAAGGAAGAACAATTGCTGTGAGAGCATTTCTTCTCATCACAAACTTACATGCATATATCATCTTTCTTTTAGGACCAGTAAGTCGTAATTTAGTTAGGAAGGAAAGCACAGCAGTGAAACTCTTTCTATGACCCATCTTGGTAAAAGCTGCATATAATTCAGAGTAGACGGCAAAGATACATCCAATGTGAGCACGGCTTGTAAAAACGGTCTTCTCAGCCTTAAAAAAAAACAAGATTATAAATGTTTTCCTTTTATTTTTCATTAAAATGTCATAGCACACATGAGAGAACAAAGTCTATATGGCTGCATTCTAGAAAAAATCTAGTAAAAAATTGCTTAAGTGTGTAGTTATGATTACTGATGTCCTTTCAATTAAATCCTGTGTGTTGAAAATGAAAAACAGACATCCTTGGACAATTGTCCACATTTCAATTTGCTATCTGCAGCATCGACACAGGTTTGGGTGAAATTGCAAAACCACCCCTGGTATTATTCTTTTGCATGTCACTCACCATCAGGCCTTCCCAGACCTCCATGAAAACCAGCCCTTTTTTCGTGTCCACACCAAACATAGCCCTTTCAGTAACAATGTGGTCGACCCATTGCTTTCCAGTCAGTGGCAGTGAACAATCCTCCGTGACTTTATGTCATCTATGCATTTCCCTTTGCAGAATGCTCCATAGCGACCACCACTTTGGTTCTGGCACCAGACACTGAATGCAGAGCACTTTCACCATCTTCTCAGGTGTCATCCTGCTAGCCAGGTCACTGTGTTAGAAGCCTACATTGCTCCTAGCATTGTTAGATTGACATGTCCCCCTCTAATCACTGCACATGATTCATCACTGGGGAAAAACGAGGCTCCTGGAATGACAGTCACTGTCTCCTTGCCTGCATTGATTAGATCTGTATCAGCTTCATGTTGTAATCAGTGAGGACTCAAGCCAGACTCCATTTCCATTCTACACACGAACGCTCATATTTGGGCTGATAAGGTTGCTGGCCAGAGGATTGATTCCTATGCCCAAGTTAGCATATGTGCCGTCCTCAAGTTCAGGAGCTGCCTGCTTGATGATACATTTTCTTGCATTATCTCCATGTTACCAGATCTAACATTTCCGTCTCTCTCTTTCTGGATTGTTAAGTGCTCACTTCTTTTCTCATATTTTTCTCCCTTTATAAGGTGATGTACATAAATCTTGGGAATATGGACGTCTTTGGAGCAAATAATCCAATAGCCACAATTTCTTCAACCTCTACCCCTATGGTTTCTGCAATTGCGTGCATGAGCAAGTTGAAATTCCTTGCACTTTTTCTGAAAATCATGTTTCCTTCTGGGTTTGCCTTCCATGCTTTCACCAAAGCAAAATGCCCCGTAATTGCTTTCTCCAAAATAAAGTGTTAACCACTGAATTCCCTCACCTCTCTTGGCTTGCTGGCAGTGACAATGCTGCCATCCTTATTGTATTTGGTGGACGATCCTTCTTCTTGTACCAGGGTCCCATCTCCTGTGGTGGTGTAAAATGCAGAAACCCCAGCCCTACCTGCATGAATCCTTTCTGCAAGTGTGTCCTGAGGTGTTAGCTCTGCTTCTAATTCACCAGATAGAGCTGTCATTCAAATTTTGTATTTTCTCCCACATATAAAGAGACCATGCGTTTTATCTGCTTGGATCACCGCAGAAGGTCCAAGTCAAAGTTGTCAACCCCTCCACTGTTAGTCATTTTACTCCAGTCTTTAGGAAACTGCCTGCAAGCGTCTCTGGAATTCCACATAGCCCCAGACCACCAACCAGAACCTTTATACTGTCAGAGAGATCTTTCACAGCTTCCATGGATCTGTGTACAATTTGGAATGATGACTAGTGCTGGTAGAAAAGTAACAGACGTATCCCTTGACCCAGGCACTCCTGGAGGTGCAGGTGGAGGCGCGGGGCTGCAGCCCAGAGGGGAGGGGCTGGAGAGCAGCTGCTTCTAGGGCCTTCTGCGGGAGGCAGAGGCCTGGAGCATGTGCAGTGTGTGTGTGTGTGTGTGTGTGTGTGTGTGTGTGTACATGTGAGTGTGCGTTCTAGCTTAGATATATTTATAATAAACTGTTTTAAACTTTTCTATAAGAAGAAACATTAAGACCATTTATTTGAAAACAAAAATGAGGTCTCATCTTCTAATCTTTCTTGTTAGTTCCTTACAAAGTAAGCTATTGAGGTTGTGACGCACTTTTCTTACAACGCCTTCTCTCAGGACATTGTGTAGCCTGTGATTAGTACAAAGGGAGAGGAAGACATTTGGGCCTTTAAAAGCTTTTTCATTAGTATAACCCTCCCTAGTTGAATGTTCTCTTGTTCCATGAAGTCAAAATAAAAATCACAGGTATTCAGTTTCCAATATTTTTAAATGTGACGTGACTTATGAAACATATTTTGCATAAGATAGTGTATGTATAATGTATATATCTTAAGTTCAAGTTAATGGCTTTGATTTATGTTCTAAGGAAAAGCAAATAATAAAAATTAATAACATCTTTAATTATATCCATAATGAGGTAAGTACCGGCATTGGTGCTAAGTGCCGTTTTGTACTTTCCCCCTATGTGGTCTATATTGTACTAGCAACCCCAAATCATTGAGCTGATGATGAAAAAAAGAAAGAAAAGAAAAAAGCTTGAAATTGCGTGCATGTTTTTTGGTCGATCAATCACACATAGGGAAACACATAATTCCACTGAAAGGAATATTTATTGAAATGGGTTTTATGTTTATATCATGACGTTCAAAATGCCAGAGTAACATCTAATATTTGTCAACATACTTTTACAAAAGTTAAATCGTAAATCACTGAAAATAAATGAATGAATGAATAATGGAATGGGCGCGGGGCCTCCAGGAGGGCAGGAGCAGGCCTGGTAGAGCCCCTCACCCGGCTCCCACTCCCCCCTCTGCCCCCTCTTCCCCGTCAGCGCTTTCTGCCCTGAGGTGCAGGGTGAGGGCTGGGACCCAGCCGCCTGCTGCAGTGCAGAGAGGGGGCCGGGGGTGAACTGAGACCCCATTCTCCCCCCTCTCCTTCCCGCCCGTGACACAGGTGTAGCTTGGCCCGGAGAGGCGGTCCGGGCCTCTCCGGGGGCTGCGCTGGCTGCAGGCATCTCGCCTCCACATTCCACCGCCAGCACTGCCCGGACCTCCTCCTTTGCTCCGTATTCTCGATTTTGTAGCTTTAGCCAGGGCAGAGGTGTCATCCCAAATGGCCCCTTGGCATTTCCCCTAATGTGATGAATCACACATCCCCCCCCCATTTCTCTTTGTTCTGGCCTAATTAAAATCCCCATTTCATCAAGGGGGGAAACCAGGGTCGGGGGGGCCTTGTCATGGAGGGATGTAGTAAGGACGAAATAAAACAATTTAAGGAAAGAAAAATAAAAGGTAAATGTGGATCGTTGCGCTTTCGGGTCTGCATAAAGCAGGCAACGCCAGGTCTGTTGTGTGTGTCCCCAGCCGGGCGGTCCCTCGCCCCGGACCACCCGTGACCGCGTCGCAGAGGGGGCTGTTTCCTCCCGGGCCCGCCGGGTCCGCGTGCCCGGTAGCTTTCCTCTCGCCGCATGCACCCGCTTTGCGTCACAGCCCCCCCGCCCCGTCCCGCCGCCCCCCCGCGCTCCGCGAGTCGCAGTGGCGCAGCTGGCCAGGCTGGCGCGCAGAGCACGTCGCGGGCTAAAGCTCTCCGCTCTCTCTCCCCGCGCAGGCTTCTCCGCCGCCAGCCCCGCAGGACCAGCGCCGTCTCCCGACCCCGCCATGGGCAACGCCGGCTTCGGCTCCAAGCGGCGGCTGCTGCAGCAGCTGCGGCTCCTGCCCGCCCTGCTCATCCTCCGCGCCTTCGTGCCGCACCGGCGCAGCCGCGACTACCGCGTGGTGGTGGTGGGCGCCGCCGGCGTGGGCAAGAGCACGCTGATGCAGCGGTGGTGCGCGGCCTTCCGCGACGCCTACCTGCCGGCCCTGGCCGAGACCCGCTGCCGGCTGCTGGGCTGCAGCCACGGCGTGGCGTCCCTGCACATCACCGACAGCGCGGACGGCCGCCGCGACCCGCGGCTGCAGCGCTTCGCCATCGCGCGCGGCCACGCCTTCGTCCTGGTCTACTCGGTCACCAAGAGGGAGACCCTGGAGGAGCTGCGCCCCTTCTACGAGCTGATCCGCAAGATCAAGGGCAGCAGCCTGCACAAGTTCCCCGTCGTGCTGGTGGGCAACAAGAGCGACGAGCGGGGCCGCGAGGTGACCCGCAAGGAAGGGGCCGCCTATGCGCTGGAGTGGCGCTGCGCCTTCGTGGAGACCTCGGCCAAGGCGGATGTGAACGTGCAGGAGCTCTTCCACATGCTGCTGAGCCACGAGAAGCAGCCCGCCGCCGGGCCCCGGGTGCCCCCGGGCGCGCCCCCCGCGCCCAGCACCACGGAGAAGCTGCTCGGCAAGTGCATCGTCATGTGAGCCCCGGGCTCCGAGGCGGGCCCTCCCCGGCAGGGAGCCCCGCGCGCGGCTCCCCTCCTGTGCGCGTCCCCGGTCGTGGTTGGTGGTGTGCGCGTGCCCGCTGTGCTTCGGACTGTAGCAACCGGACTGCCGAGAGAGGCGCCCCGTAAGAGGCTGACCTTTGTTTTTCCCAGGCGAGAGAGTGCAGGTTGTTAGGACGTTGGCATCCCAGGGGGAGAACGGAAAGGCCGTCGCACATCTAAAATGAGACCGTTTGTAATAAGTTAATTCAGAGAAAATGTCTCAAGGAAATTGAAAGATGAATTGAAAGTTGCCCTTTTGGTAACCCCGTTACTGTGTATTATGTTTAAATAGTTCACGTCCTATTAGGTGTTTAATCTTTTGTCCACTGTGTACCTACTTAAGAAATGTGTTTTCATGGCAAAAGCTTCGGCGAATTCCTGTGAGATGTATATGCTACACAAGAAGAAAGAATATTCTATGGCTGATGACTAGGGGTGGGAGCAGAGAAAATTGTGAAAGTGGAACTCTGTCACTAAAGATGTGTTAGCTGTGTCCTGTGTCATTTAAAAATGTTTGGGTATTCCACATAGCAGTTTAAAAAGGTGTTAACAGTTCCTTGACTTAATAAAGCTTTTATTGCATGCAATCAGCTGTAAGAGTTTCTTACTGGACAACAAAAATTGCTTATTGCGTTAAAATTTATACCCCATATGTTAAAGGGTTCTGATAAGAACCACACACATGGATGTCCCTGCCCTCTTGAAATGGGGGGAGAATGGGGGAGGTAGGGAGGAGGGGGGTTGGGAGTGGGGGTGTGGGGGGAATGGGCCCTGCCATGCAGAGCTGGGCCTTTGCCGGATGGATGGACATCCAGAGGAGCTCCAGTCTTCTTGGAAGAAGATGCTCACTGTGTTGCTGTCTCAGAGGAAGCAAAATTCTTTCTTCAAGAAATACTGGATATAGGGAGTGGTGGTGGGGGGGGGGAATGGAAGGTAAGGCAGAAATAGGTGGGATTTGAAACTTCCCCATAAGGGAGTCTTTACAGGATTAATTTTACGTTCTAACATGACTTTTTGAATGAGGAAACACATAAGCACACATATCCTTGTTTTGAAGTGTTTCGTTTGTTTGTTTTCCATTTGGGAGAGGCAGAGGGGAGAGACTTAAAAAAAAAAAAAAAAAAAGAGCAGGATTTACTGAGAGGACAAAAAAGCTCCCAGAGCAGGAGGGGAGCTTAGGGGGTTGTCCGGGGAGAGATTTTTAATCAGATAATTTTTTTTTCCATGGAATATTAATTATTGAACAAATACCTACCAAACACCTGTATTTCTAGAGAAGAAGCACACTGTTGAGAAGGGATCAGAAACAAACATCTATTTCACGGTTGTATATAGAGTTTCAAGCCAAGAAAATCCATCAAGTAGCTCCTTTTTTAAATAGTTATTTTGAAGTTTACTTATTCACTTTCACAGCAATTGTTCTCAACCACTAGAAAATACCGACATGATTTAACCATATTGCCTTTTATAAATTCCATTCTTTAAAATTTGTTCTTAGCTAAAGTCCCAAATGGAGTAATTTTGCTTCTAAAAGAATATACTCCACGTTGGCTATTTTCGAGTGAATTCTCTTTGAAAAAGGTATTGCATTCATTGTTGCACCTTCTAGGTTAGCAAAGGGATTACTAAAGATTACTAAACCTTTCAAAAGGGAAGGATGGAAGTCTTTCCTTTTAGAGAGACTTGCCTGTGCCAGGCCTTTCTTTCACCTGTCCTTTCTTTCCTCTCTTCTTTCTTTAATAAACTTTGTTTTAAAATTTTTTTTAAAAAGGGAGGGGAGGGAAAGGACATATTTTTGATGTTGCAAGTAATAGTAAAAAAAAAAGTAATTTTTTCCCCAGGGGTAATATCTTTAGATAAGATATTACCTACTGTAGAGATTGATTTTATTTTCCACTAAAACTTGTGAAAAAAATCAGAATTTAATAGGAGAGTTTTACCTCTCCTATTATCTTTGCCCAAATAGCAAAAATATAATCAGGATAATCACATTTGTTTAGACAATCTAATTACACAACGTTTTCCCTCTCAATAATCAAGCAAACACAGCCAAAGTACCTTATGTTTCAGTTCAAACCAAATAACAGACATTATCTTTACCGTTCTCTGATTTCTAAATATGTTTATTCTTGCTACTTCCACGTCTCCATCACCTATCAACAGATTGGATTCCAACCTAAGGAATCAGAGGATATTTTTAGATCATCCAATATTCAGCTCAAGATTGTTTTTCCTTGGTTTGCAGCTAGTTTTTAGATTTACTATAATTTCTTCCTCTCCCAGAGCACTCAAACAATTTCATTTTCATGACTGTCCCTGGAAATGAAGCCTGAATCTGTTGGTGGCTGGGGTGGGCGCCATGTGAAATCCAACCACTGGCACGACACATGGGGGGGATACATGGCTGCAGAATATACCATCAAGGAAGTGCCCACCACTAGACATAAGTCCTAGAGGGCCCGCTCCCGGTAACCCTCCTCCGGCATGGCAACATCCAAGCCACGCACATGACGTCATGGCCAGTCCCCACACTGCCTCTTCACACTTGGGAAGCTTCTCAGCTGGGATTCTGGCATCTTAAGTTTCAGGCTCTGGAGCACCTTTTCCTGGCACAGCTGAACAAATTGGACTCTTGTGGTTCTCAGCCACAACCCCACAAGAGGCATACTGCGTTTTAAATAAGCTGGCATGGATTTCCAGAAGGTTCTTGGTGCCAGCCTTGCAGTGCAGCTTATTGATGTTCTGGATGATGACCACAGCCCGCGACCCTGTCCACCCAGTCGGTCCTCACACTGGTTGCTGGTGAGGCCCCAGATCTGGGCTCTGTGCTCGCCTGACCTCCCGCGGTCTCAATAGAACTCCTGGCCCGAGGAGTCGCCAGTCTCCAGTACTAGCTCCTCTGAAAGTCAGAACCCTACTTTCTACACGGTGACACCAGCTTCTGAAACGAGTACCGTGTGCTTTTGCAAAAAAAAAAAAAAGTCCAAAAGTCTGCCATACTTGAACTTGGAAGAGCCACTGTCAAGCAAATCCAGGTTTCTGTGGCGGCTGGGGGCTTCAGGCCATAATCCAGCTGGGAAATTAATCAGCTTGGGACAACCAGGAGAGGTCACACGAGGTTTTCGTTGCAGTTCTAATTCTTGAGGGGCTGCAGGTGGTGGGCCCAGAGGCCAGACAAGGAGAGTGCTGGGTGGAACGCACATCATTTTGCACCCAAGTCAGAATATTTTAAGATAGCAGACATGTATATGGTCTACATGCCGATGTTGTTGTATTATGGAACCTGTGTGATCTTTCTAGGTGCCAGTGTCTCCTTTAATCCTCACATCAATCTGAGGAAATAGGTACTGATCACACCTATTTTGCTGATGGGGACATAGATAAATGTCACAAAACTAGTAAGTTGCAGAGCCAGGATTTGAAGGCAATTGTTCCTTTCCAGTCACTGTCCTTATCCCTACAGTACAAGGGGAGACCAAAAAAAACCCTGGAACTTATTAAAAATATTGTGTATTCTTACATGTTTAAACTGCAGTCATCTTCAAAGTATTCTCCATCTGATGTAATACTCCTATCGAGACACTTTTTCCACTGCTCAAAACAGTTTTTGAGCTTGTCGGTTTTGACGCCTTTTAGTGTTCCTGCCGCTTTTTTTTCACCTCTTCCACATCGGTAAACCTTTCCCTTTGAGGACTTTTTCCACAGGAGGAAACCACAAAAATAAGTGGCCTGGGGTGAGATCGGGTGATTAGGGAGAGTGGGGCATGGGGGTCGTGCAGTTTGGGGTCAAAAACTGCTGAACATTCAGCGTGGTGTGGGAGGTGTACTTGTAAATCACCCAACATAAAATGGGCAAACACATTGAAAGTCTCCATTAAAAAATTCACTGAAGCCACACACTGCCTTTCACAACATCTAGCTGGTACACGGATGTCAACGGGGCCCAACTTCCAAAAGATAATTCCGTTTTTTTGTTTTCGTTCTTAAGTCCCTTCTTGTATACTTTCTCTCCAAGGTGACTAGTCGACGGATGAATGAGCTCGCCTTTCTCTTCTCTATTCATGTTTCACAGAAGTGAAAAGTGAAGCTTCCTAAGAGTTGATCGAGAATCCTAGACGGAAGGCAAAGAAGCAAATCCGCAATGCAACGTGCTTAGGGTGTTTTAGAAACAGGGAAGATGAGCACTCTAAAGGGGGAGGTGGGAAAGTTCTCCCTAAAGAGAGTTGCAGGACTGAAATGTTTTGGGTCTAGCAGGACTGGTGGAGGTGGGGTGAGTGTGGGTAAGGGAAGGAGAGGACACTTCAGGCAGGCAGGACAGCGAAAGAGGTGTGGACATAATGTGGGGTCTGAGAGATCACAGCAAGTTTTCAGAAATGAATGGAGCCAATTGTGGAAGACGACCCTGAAAAGCTAGAGTCAAGAATTTGTTCTCTAGAGGTAATTCAAATTACCAATGGTCTTAGGCAGACTTCCTCATACTTGCATTCTTAAAAAGAGCATTCTGGAGCCTCTGTGGGTGTGGCAAAGACGGGTGAACAGATTAGAAGACTATTAGAATTACCCAGGAATGGGATTTCGAGAACATGCTCTAGCCATCGCTGGAGAGAGCGGAGACAAAGGGGATGGATTTGAGAATGGCCAGAGCTTAGTGACATGTCGGGTTTGGAAGAGAGGGAGAAATGAAGGTGAATGCCGTGTTCTGGGTGGGCTTGCTGAGTGGGCTATGGAGTCATTCACAAGTTCAGAAATGCAGAAAGAAGAGCCGACTGGGGCGAGCATCTATTTGCACATGCACAAGCAAGCGATAAGTTGCACTGTGGCTAGCATAGCTGCAAGGTGCTTATTGGACAGTCAGGTGGAGTTTCCACCGAGTACGGCACGGGGATGGGGGCTAAGACAATGATTTGTGAGTCACCAGCACAGGGATGACAGGAAGGCTGTGGAGAGAGAAGAGGCGGCAAGACAAGAGCATGCAGCGCAGAATCTTGCATGACAGAAGCACGCAACTGCTGAAGAGAGTCACCCGTAAAAGGCTCCTAGCGGTGACCAAGTTGGGAAATTCAAAATGTATAGTAAGTAAGTGCTGAGAGAAATGAGTCTCAAGGGAAAGTGTGTAGTTTACCGTGGTAAAAAGGTAACACTAAATGAGGATCAGAGCTCTTTCTGGTGGGCGGTGCCCTCCCTGTCATCTTGCTGGACGCCTCCCTTGGTCCTGTATCATCCCACCCGGGGATCCCCATTTTGTGTGCATTTGGGGTGCACCATAGTTGATGGAGGATGTCTGCCCTTGCTGCTGGGCGGATCCTGAACCACCGACTCCCTTCTGTGGAAAACAAAATGCTGACTCATTTTCAAAGTGGCGATTCCCACTCCATTTCCTGGTCTCCACAGTTTGGGAGGTAAACCTGAGACTGTTAGCCGAGAGTCCAGGAAGGAGAGGCTCAAAAGGCCAGGCACCACCTGAGGTGACTCAGTCACCTCGTGCATGAGCCAAGATTCAAAGGACTTCTTGCTTCCTCCTCTGGGTTTTGCAGCTCACCATTTCCAGCCTGGACACTGGGTGCTGATCAAAACCTGGAAAGAAAATAAGCTCCAGTCAAGCTGGGAGAGACCCTATCAAGTACTCCTGACTACAGAAATGGCCAAGTGGACTGCTGAGAAGGGATGGACACACAATACTAGAGTCAAGAAATCAACCACGGAAACTTTGGTAAAAAACAAAGGAATTGGAGCAATGGGAAATTTCCCAAAGTAAGCCTTTAAAATTGAAATTAAGGAGAATTAACCTTAATAACTAACCTCCCATAAATCTCTCTGACAATTTACTCATAACTCTGCCTGTAGTGTCTGCTTTTCTCTGTATTGTAATCTGTACTGTTAAACGTTTATGTCAAGGCCCCCTTAATCCTGAATGTTCACGGGATGATTTCCTCCCCTGAAAATATTCCAAACAAACAAAATGTCTGATTCACGATTGCCTCTAAGAAAAGCTATTATTGTGACTTTAATTTTAATGGGTATAATACTTATGGTTTATAAGAAAACTTTGAATGATCACATAATTCTGAATACTAGGGACTGGATTGGAACCCAAAGATGGGAAAAATTTGGAACTTCAGGATACCCAGTTAATTTAATACTCAATGTGACCAAAACCTTGACTCCTCAAACCCTCAAATTTGATGTATGCCAAGTAATATCTTCTGGAAATTTAAGTAACCAAAGAAAACTTTCTAATGAACATAAATACCTCTGCCCAGAATTAAACCTGATAGAAACAAAAATACCTTCCTGGAAAGGTTATGCAGATTTCAATATTGAATGGCCAGAAATTCACTGGAAACCCTGGCCTAGTTGGGATAATATCTGGTGGACCACACAACCCCAGGGATGGACAGCTGGCCCCAGCAAGGATACACCATCCCCGAATCCCCTAAAAGCGAAACTCTACTTTACTAAAGGAACTCCATCATGTGACTGCTAAAATTCACAATGTAACCCTGTCATGTTAACTATAACCAACCCACAATTTCTGAATATTAGTCCTGAAATAGCACCTCGAGTGTATGGTATAGGAATAGACCCTTCAGGAAGAGATCCGGTGGGACATTTTGCCCTAAGGTTAATCAAAAACAAACAAACAAAAAACGTAATCACTGTCCTTACTCTAACACCAGCAAAGGGTCCCATTGGACCAAGCCCTCTTAATAATGATCCAGGAAAGGCATTCATAACTGATGTCACACACCTTAAACAGATGATGGAGATCGAAACAGGTTATGGGGAAACCAATGTGTAGGTAGAATGGGTAATCTACAGTATCAACCCTAAATAAGAGTGACTGTGATGCATGTGCTGCAGGGCAGACACGGGCTCAAGTCATCCCATTTCCCATCGGTTGGGACACAGACCCTATCAGAATGAGTCGTAGGTTGGCCCTGTACCAAGACAAGGATGCTTGGGGAAATGAGACTTGCAAAACTCTGTGCTTGCTTTACCCTGCCTTGCAGAAGCCGGACTCGAAGGTAATCTCTTCCTTTTCTATGGGAAAGTCGAACCACTCCTCGTGTCTCTTTAGATGGGGGGAAGGGCCCACTACTCCTGTAAGGCAACTGCAAACCTGGACCCACATCCTAGATGTCTCAGAAATACATGCGGGCAACTGCTGTAACTTTAACATTCCCGGGCCGATGTTTGTTGGTACTGTGGGGGGAAAACACTTATAGACCTGTTACCACCCAAATGGGTTAGAACCTGTTCTTTGGTTCAACTGACCATCCCATTCACCTTGGCATTTTACTCCAATCCAGAAAATCAACACCAAAATAGAAACAAAAGATCATTCCAAGAATTATTTGACCCTAATATATACATCAATGCCATGGGGGTTCCCCGGGGAGTCCCCAATGAATTTAAAGCTAGGAACCAAATAACTGCAGAATTTAAATCTGAGCCCTTTTGGTGGTGGTCAGCTATTAATAAAAATGTAGATTAGATTATGCTTATTATAATCAACAAAGATGTATCAACTATACCAGAGATGCTATTACAGGAGTAGCTGAACAATTAGATGCCACTGGCAGAATGACTTGGGAAAATTGTATGGCCCTAGATATGATGCTAGCAGAAAAAGGAGACGTCTGTGTCATGTTGGGAGAAAGATGTACTTTTATCCCAAACAACACTGCCCCGATGGAACTATCACTAAGGCATTACAAGGACTATCAAACTCTAGCTAATGAATTAGCTGAAAATTCTGGTACTGATGACCGTTTTACAGATCGGTTAGAGGGCGGTTTGGGAAATGGAAAGGAATAATAGCCTCGATCCTAACTTCCCTCTTAATTGTAGCAGGGTAATTAATGACTGTAGGTTGTTGCATGATCCCCCATGTTAGAAGTTTAACTCAGAGACGTATAGAAGCTGCTATTAATAAACAAATGCCTATGGGTTATACCCATGTTTATCTTATGATAATGGATACCAAATTAGAGATTGAAGAAGAAAGTCTAAAGCTATTAAGCAAATTTGAAGCAAATCTCAATCTTAATGAAAATGAAATGAAAAATTCTTAAAAATAAAAAGAGGGGGAAGTTGTAGAAAACAAAATGCTAATTTTCAAAATGGCGATTCCCACTCCATATTCAGGTTCTTCTTCCTTTGGTGGGCTTTCTTTGTTTAAGAAAGGGCGGGCTTCCTTTGGTGGGCTTTATTTGAAAAATGGCAGACTTCCTTTAGTAAATATTGGATTCAATCAGAAACCTAGAAACATGTACTTTGTCTTATTTGAGCGAGAATTGCCTAGGCAACGTCCAGGAGTGATTGTAACCTCTGTGGTCCTCAGCCAATGGGAAACCAGGGGAGAGACTTGCACACTAGGACATAAATATGCCTGTTGTAACCCTCTTGGGAGTGCCTGCTACCAGACACACGTTCTTGCAAGATAGCTATTAAAGCTTTGCTGCTCAAAAACAACAACAACAACAACAACAACAACAAAAAAGGATTCAAAAATGTTGCTCAGATTTAGCAGAGATTTCTGGTTCCAGCCAGACCTAGTAGCCCCATCCCTCCTAAACCCTCCCTTACACAACTGAAACGCAACACAAAAAGAAACAAAGGACAACAACAAAGGTAGAAAATATGGGCTGTCTAGGAAGCTTGGGATGTGAGGAATTACAGGGCTGTGAGGAATTACAGGGTGGTGAATTTCCTGGGTTTCCTTATTGTCTCCCATGCATCCTGGACAGGACAGTGCAGAGCCCTCCGGGCTAGAGACCACTGACAGGCACAGAACAACAACAACAACAAAGGAGCAAGAAAAGCACATTCCTCCAGCCAAACGACCAGGAAAGGGGTGATTAACGAGAGAAACTCTTTTTGGCAACACCTGTCCTACTCCAAAAGCACTCCAAAACAAACCACCCTACCTTCTTCCTCCCCCCAGAAGCTCATCTTTCACCCCCACCCCCACCCCGGCCCCGTTGAAGTGAATGGTGGTGATATGATTTCCCCTCTGGCACTGTGACCAGCGGGGCAGAGCAGGAAGCAAATACAGAGAAGCCCTCTGAAAGAGCAAAGAGTGTGATGCTCACTTGGGAACAGAACAGTGCCACAAGAGTACACAGGCCATAGTAAACTGTGAGGGGTCCCAGAAAACCTAGCATTTATTTTTCAAAATGTGTATTTATTCTTCCCTGTTAAAACTTCAGTCGCCTTCAAAGTACTCTCCGTTTGATGCACACACCTATCAAGACGCTTTTTCCACTGCTCAAACAGCTTTTGAACTCATCCAATTTAAGGACTTTTAGTGCTTTTGCTGTTTTTTGGTTTCACCTCTTCCACCTGGGCAAAATGTCTTCCTTTGAGGATTTTATTTTTTTCTTAGTTGGAGAATTTTTTTTCATCTGAGGAAACAAAAAAAGAAGTTGCTCGGGTAGAGATTGGGTGAATAGGGAGGATGGGGCGTGGGGACCATGCCACTTTGGGTCCAAAACTGCTGAGCACTCAGTACGGTCTGGGCAGATATGCTTGTCAATCACCTATCATGAAATGGGCAAATGGTTGAAAGAATCTCCAAAAAAAAAAAGTTCCCTGAAGCCAAACGCAGCCTCTTACAACAGCCGGCTGGTACACGGGTGCCGATGGGTTCCTAGAATACTTCTCTAGCAGTGAGAAGCCTGCACGACAAGGGGCCCACCCTCCAAAGATAACTTCATTTTGGGGGGCCCCCTTGTATGTGCATGTTCAGGGAGATAAAGAGAGACAAAGCTTTTTGAAGAAAAGAAAGTGAGAAGGACTGCATAATTCTTTTGGAAATAACTATCCTCGACTACAAAGATCACAAACAAGCATGACACCAGCCTGAGATGGAAAAGGAAGTTACTGAGCAGATGTCCTTGCAGAGGCATTTTTATGTAAAGATGCGATGGCCTTTGTGCACCGTTGTGGTTTTTATGTACCTTTTGTTGTTGTTGTTGATGTTGTTGTTGGGCATACAAACGTAAGAACCTTCTCTTGTGACCTTCCTGGATCTATGTGTCAGGGTTTCCTTAACTTTGGTGGCCCCATTTTGATGCTGACAACTTTTGCAGAGCCAAGGAAAAACTTGACCCGTGCACTCTGAAGGTTTACTGAAAATCTATCAACAAGGGCCCGATTCATAGGAGAAAAGGCATACAAATATGTTAATGTGCATGGGGGAGAATCAGGTGACTACCCAACCCCCCAGTGGGGGACAGAAGCTGATATACTCCTTTTCATAGGGGAAGGAGGAGATGGGGGTCTCTCCCTGCAATTGGAGGCAGGAAGAAATAAGACAAGGTTAGCGAGACCTCGAGTCTGGGGCTTATTTCTGAGGCCTTCCAATTTCCAAAAGCCCCCCACATGCCCAAGGGCTGTATTTTGGGGAATCATCTTCTGTGCCCTACAGAGTTAACCCTGTGTTACAGCTTCCTCCCATCCCGTCCCTGCCGACAGGGTAACATTAAGGGGCTGAACAGGGAGCTAATGCTCTCAACCCGCTTGCAGGCTGTGTCCGTGGCATAAATGGGAACCAGCGAGGCCATGCAAGGTGATGTCAGCTGATACTTTCCTCCGTTCTGCCACCCCATCCGCTATGGCTCACTGGGGAGCCAAGCTTACACTAACCCCAGTAAGGTAGGGCGAGTCTGTGCCCACGTTGCTGGGAAGAGTTCTGTAGGACTGGGAGAAGCTGAATGTCCACTCCATCCTTCTGTAAAGAGGTAGTGTGAGCACCCCACTTTCACTGACAATACGTACCCACTTGGCCCTCAGTCTACACCCCAGTAGGGGGGAAAGGCCTGGTTAAAAAAATATTAAATAAGATACATAATAATCCAAATGTCTAGTAATCCAAATGTCTAGAAAATCATTCAGTAGGGGGGAAAGGCCTGGTTAAAAAAATATTAAATAGGATACCTAATAATCCAAATGTCTAATAATCCAAATGTCTAGAAAATCATTCATCAAATCAAGAACCAAAAACAATCACAAATTGAATGAGAAATCAACAGACACAAATACCAAAATGAGTCAGATGTTGGAATTATCTGCAGGTAATTTATAAATGACAATTACGAATTCTCTTTGACAGAAATGAGAAAATCTCAGCGAAGAAGTATGTCATATTAAAAAAAAAGTCAAATGGAAATCATAGAACTAAAAAATACAATGACCAAAATGAAAATCTCTCTGGATGAACTCAATAGTAGAGTGGAGACGACAGAGGATAGAATCAGTGAACTTGGGGACAGATGAATAGCGTTTACCCAGCCTGAGCAACAGAGAGCAAGCACAACAGAAAGAAACGAACAGTGTCTCCAGGGCTGTGGGACAGTAACCAAGGTTCCAGCATTCGTGTTACTGGAGTCCAAGAAAGAGAGAAGAAGGAGTTACTTGGTACTGTGACTGCCGCCAGAGATGGGGGGGGCATTGAATCCAGTACACTTTCTCTTTCCCACACTCCTGCTCCTGCCCCATCTCTCTGTGTTTATGACACTCTGCCTGGATTTCTCCGCTTAATTCAAGGTATTCTTCAAGACTTGACACATGCCAAATCCACTTCCTTGTTTCCTTTTCTGGAACTTGGTAACAACTCTCTCACAACATGCCTCTAACTTATATTCACATTGAGTTTGGTCTCTCTGTCCCTAAGGCTCAATGCTGAACCTTAGAACAAGGTCTTCTAACTAATTGCCCACAGGCCAGACTAAACCTCTAAGACTAAGTCCACACCTTCAAATAGCATCCTCCATCGGGAGCAGAAGGTTCATGTTTCATATCATATTCCCAACTTTTTAATTTTTAAGCCTCATGACTGAACAAATCACTTCTCTCAGACTCAGTTTCCTTATCTATAGAATGGAGAATAAATTTTCTACTTGGTCTGCCACATCACGTGGCTAGGAAAATGGAAGGATATTTGCATGTGAAGACACTGTGTATATTATAAGAAGAATTAAGTAAAAGAATTTTAGATCACCTCATCAACAAGGGTACCTGCATAATGAACATTTGTATACCTAACCCTGAATTGTACCCCACAACTTTAAAACAAAAAATTTTTTAAAATACAAAAATTTTTTTAAAAAGAATTTTAAATCAGGTTAGATGAAAGAAATGAGTTGGCAATTCTGAGTTGAGATTTTGGTCAGAGCCCTAACATAACTGTAAAGGAGTTGCTAATAACTGTATCATGTACTCTTCTTTCCAGAACAGTTAAATTTCTATTACATTTCAGAATGCACAATGTTTTCTGAAGATAAGACATTCTGCAATTAAGGTGTACTTAAGCCTCTTATTTTAAAAAATTGTTTCCAGAGTTATTTCCAAGTGTCCTATTGTAATATTTTGAATGACTAGAGTTTAATATCACAACCAAGAAATTAACAAGTAATACAACCTACCAATCTTATGACATCACCAGTTTTACACATCCTTATGTGTGTGTGTTTAGTTCTGTGCAGTTTATCATACATGCTGATTTGTGTAATTACCACTCCAGTCAAGACACAGAACAACTCCATCAGCACAAGAATCCTTTGTGCTACTCTTTTTTAATTGCACCTACCTCCCACTCCCACACTTTGGGCCTTAAATGCTGGCAACCATTCATTGCTTTACACGTCTATGATTTTGTCATCTTGCAAATGGTATTTAAACGGAATCATGAAGTATGTAACCTTGTGGGATTGACTTTTTTCACTCAGCATGATTCCCTTGTGATTCATTCAAGTTCTTTTGTATGACAACAGTTCATTCCTTGTTATTGCTGAGCAATATGAATGTGCCTCAATCTGTCTAATTATTACCCACTGAAAGACATCTGGGTTGTTTTCAGTTTGGGCTAATGCAGTACAAACAACACTGCTGTCAGTGTCCACGTACAGGTTTTTGTGTAAATAAATTTTCATTTCTCTGGAGTAAGTGCCCAAGAGTACAATTGCTGGGTCATATTTCCGGAGTGGCTGAATCATATTGTGTTCCCACCAGCAATGTATGAGTAATCCTGTTTCTTTGCATCCTCATCAGTATTTGGTGTTGAAACTATTGTTTAATTTTAGCTATTTTGATGATTGTGTAGTTGTGTCTTGTGTTTTCAATTTGTATTCTCTAATGGTTAATAATGTTGAACATCTTTTCATGTGCTTGTTTATTATCTGTATATATTATTTGCAATAAAATGCTTATTATGGGTTTTGCTCGTTTTCTAATTAATTGTGTTTATTGCTGAGTTTTAATAACTCATTATACACTCTGTATCCTACTCCTTTTCAGTTATGCATTCTATAACCTGCTCCTTTCTCTGATATTTGGTTTTCAAGGATCTTCAGATGTTTCTTTTCTGAATTTTGTTTTTGCTGTCAAGTCCAAGAACGCTTCACCTAAGTTCTGAAGATTTTCTTTTATTTTTTGGTAAGTTTTATGCCTTACATTTAGGTCTATGATCCATTTTAAGCTACTTTTTATAAGGCATGTGGTTTAGATCCAGATGATTATTTCTTTATTTTTAAAATGTTTTGCCTATGGATGTTTAATTGCTTCAAATCATTTGTTAAAAAGACTGTTTTTCCTACAATGAATTGCTTTTGCACCCATTGCCTGCTTTTGAACAACAAATTGAACACAATTATGTGTGTTCTATTTCTAGGTTCTCTATTATTTCTCATTAATCTATGTCTCTGTTTCTCCACCAATATATTATCTTGATTACTATTGCCTTAATATTAGGTAGAGTTATTCCTACCAATTTTTAGGGGAGGTGCTGGTTAATGGCCCTAAAACTCTCCAGGTCCTAATACCTGAAACCTGTGAACGTTACCATATACACTTGACCCCTGAACAACACAGGTTTTAACTGTGCCGGTTCATTTGCAAGCAAATTTTTTTAAATGCCTTAAAAAATTATTGGAGATTTGTGAAATTTGAAAAAAAAACTTGCAGATGAACCGTATAACCTAGAAATACTGAAAAAAAATTAAGAAAAAGTTATGTCATGAATGCGTAAAATATAAGTAGACACTAGTCTGTATTGTTATGAGCTACCATAAGATGCATATAAGTTTATTATGGAAATTTAGAATTTATCAAAACTTCTACAAACAAGTATAGACCATACATGCTGTCATTGTTGAGATGAATGTGAACAACCATAAAGATGCAGTATTAAGTCGTAACTGCATAAAATTAGTGGGGGTTCATACTGTACTGCTGGAATAGATTCCCACCCACTTCATGTTGTCATTGCAGTGAGCTCCAGTGTCATGAGTACCTGCTTAAAATGCCCATGATGCTCATGCTCTCCATGTGAGCAGTTCATCTCCCCAGTATGTTGCATGTCATAGGAAAAAGAGATCTCTTGTGGGTTTTGTGTATGTTTTTTTATCATGCTTAGTGCAATACCGTAAGCCTTGAATAACACCATGGGACTCACACAGAGTGCAACCAGTGATGCTGGAAGTGATCCCAAGAAGCAGAGAAAAGTCATGAAATACAAGAAAAAGTCAATTTGCTTGATGTGTACTATAGATTGGGGTCTTCAGCTGCGGCTGCTCCCATTTCAAGATAAATACACCCTGTGTAAGGACTCATAAAAAAAGAAAATGACATTCGGGAAGCCATTGCTGCAGGTATGAAACATGCATTTTTGGTGAAATACCTTGTCTTATCTTGCCTTGAAAATGCAGTCTTTGTGGGGGTGCAGAATTGCTGTGAGAAAGTCATGTCTATAAACTATAATATGATTTGAGACAAAGTGAAGCCATTATTTCACAACTCAAAGCAAAAGGAAGGTGAAGAATCTAAAGTTGTAGAATTTCATGACCATTTATCGAAGAATGGTTTGATAATTTTAGAAAAATGTTTGCCTTAATAAATGCCAAAATAATAGGGAAAGCAGTTTCTGCCAACCAAGAGACAGCAGACAAAGATGCCATGAAGACAATAATTGAGGAGGAAGGTCATCTGTCTGAACAGGTTTTTAATGTATACAGAAGTGTATTATTCGGGGCGGGGGGGGGGCAATGCCATGAAGAACATTTGCTAGTAGGGAAGAGAAGTGAGCACCAGGATCTCAGGCAGGAAGGGATAGATTCACTCGACTGTTTTGTGCAAAAGGAGTAGGGTTTATAATTAGAACTGTCCTTATCTATAAAGCTGTTGACTCCCCAAGCCTTGGAAGGAAAAACAAAACAAAACACCAGCTGCCAATTTATCAGTTGTACAACAAGAAAGCCTGGACCACATGAAACCTTTTCTAGATTCATTCCATCAATGCCTGTCTTTAAGTCAAGAAAGTACCTTGCCTATAAGGGACTATCTCTTAATGGTTTTTTGTTTTTGTTTTGTTTTTGTTGTTGTTGTTGTTTTTTGATACTGGACAATGCCCCTGGCCACTGAGAACCCATGAGTTCAATACTGGAAGTGGCAAAGTGGTCTACAGCCCTTGGACACAATGCCTCTAATTCAGCATCAGGGGATCATAGTACCTTGGGGCTCATTACACACAGTATGATATAGAAAGGATTGTCAGTGCTATGGAGGAAAATCCCAATAGAAGATTGGGAGAACCTCATGAATGTCTGCAAGAACTCCACCACTGATGACGCCATCGTTGTTACAGAGAAAGCCGTGAACGCCACCAAGCATGCTGGAAAAAATTGTGTCTGGAGGTTGTGCATGACTCCACAGGGTTTAGAACAGAGCCAGTCAAGAAAATAATGAGACAGGTTGTACTTATGGCAGAAAAGATAAAAATAGTGGGTGAAGGATGTCAAGATATGGCTCTTGGAGAAACTCAAGAGCTCACAGACCTCACACCAGAGGAATTAACAGAAGATAACTTAACGGAGATAGCTTCTGAACCCCTAAGACAGCAAGACCAACCCTTCCTCTCCTTCTTCCTCAGCCTACCCAACATGAAGGCAACAGGAATGAAGACCTTTATGATGCTCCACTCCCAATTAATCAATAGTAAATATTTCTCTTCCCTATAATTTTCTTAATGAATGTTTTCTAGTTTATTGTAGGAATACAGTATATAACACATATAACATACAAACTATGTGCTAATCAACTAGTTATGTGATCAGTAAAGTTTCCATCAACAATAGGCTATTGGTAGTTAAATTTTGAGGGAGTCAGAAGTTACACACAGGTTTTTGTAGTGAACACCATTCTGGACATGAAAGGAGGTAATGAATTCATGACCAAGTCCTCAAAAACAAGTGTGACAAAAGCTAATATAGACAGGTGGGACCTCATCAAACTGAAAGCTTTTGCACAGCAAAATAAACCATCAAGAGAGTAAAGAGACAACTCGCAGAATGGGAAAAAAAATATTTGCAAGCTTTGCATCTGACAAAGGCCTAATATCCAGGCTCTACAAGGAACTAAAATGAACTGAAAAGAATAAAACCAAACAACCCCACTAAAAAGTGGAGAAAGAACATGAACAGACATTTCCCTAAGGAAGACATGCAAGCAGCCAAGAGACATGAAAAAACGCTCAGCCTTACTAATCATCAGAGAAATGCAAATCAAAACTACAATGTGATACCACCTAACATTGATAAGTATGACTATCATTAACAAGTCAAAAAACAACAGGTGCTGGTGTGGCTGTGGAGAAAAGGGAATGCTTCTACATTGTTGGTGCGAATGTAAGTTAGTTCGTCCTCTGTGGAAAGCAGTGTGGTGATTTCTAAAACTAATAATTGAGCTTCCATAGGATCTAACAATTCCTCTCCTGAGAATTTACCCGAAGGACCATAAATCACTACCAAAAAGACACCTGCAAACTCATTTTTATTGCCACACTATTCACAATAGTAAAAATATGAAACCAAGCCAGATGCCCATCAAAAGTGAACTGGACAACTAAAATGCAGTACAGATACATGATGGTATACTGTGCAACCATAAAGAAGAACAAAATCATGACCTTTGCAGCAACTTGGATGTAGCTGGAGACCATCATACTAAGTGAACGATCACAGAAACAAAGCTCTGAATACTGCATGTTCTCACTCTTAAGTGGACCCTGAACAAAGGTCACACTAGCAGTCACACTAGAGTGGGATTGGTAGATGCTGGATACTGCTAGGGGAGGAAGAGGTGGGGAGACATGTCAACACATAGGGTACCTTGTCCACTGCCAAGTGGAGTGAGGTGGCCCTGGCTAGAAGCCCAGACTTCACCTGCTGCACCCTCACTTGTACCCCACAACTCTAAAATAAATAATAATAATGATAAAATAAAATACCACCACCAACAAAAAAGAAGTTATATACAGGTTTTCTACTGGAGGGAGGCCGTGCTGCTAACCTCCACATTGTTCAAGGTTCAACTCTATAGAAAAGGGGACTTTGCAGATGTGATGAAGGATCTTGAGAGATGAGACAATTATCCTTTATTATCTGTGTGTGGCCCTAGGTGAATTATGTGCATCCTTACATGAGGCAGACAGATGAAGCTCTGACTACAGAAGAAGAGGAAGGAGGTGACAGGACCATGAAAGCAGAATAGGAGTAATGCAGCCACAAGCCAACGCAGGTCAGCAGCACTTAGAATATGGAAAAGGCAAAGAAAAGATTATTCCTTAAGAGTCTGCAAAAGAAACCACTCCTGACAGCACCCAGACTTTCGTCTAGAGAAACTGTATTTGTGCTTCTGGTCTACAGAACTGTAGGAGAATGAATGTGTGTTCTTTTAAGTCACCAAGTTTGTACTAATTAGTTACATCAGTCATAGGAAACTGATTCACACTTTCTGCCTCTTTTTCAAGATTGTTTAAATTACTCTAGATCCTATGCTTTTCCATATAAGTTTTAGAATAAGTTAATCTCTATTTCCAAAAATTCCTGCTGGAATTTTGATGGAAATTGCATTAAATCAACTTGGAGAATTGACATCTTTACTATGTTACTTGGAGAACTGACATCTTTACTATGTTAAGTGTTCCAATCCATGAGCATAGTATATCTTGTCATTTATTTAGGTAATCTTTGATTTCTTTCATGGGTGTTTGGTAATCCAGCATATACATCCTGCATGACTTTTGTTATGTGTATAACTATTTCCTTTTGTTATGTTTATAACTATTTCCTTTTCTTTAGAGCAATTGTAAATAGTGTTATGCTTTAGATCTTGGTTTACAAGTTTTTGTACATAAATATACAATTGATTCTTGTGTGTTGATGTTATATCCTGTCATCTTCCTAAACTCAGTTATTAGTTGTAGGAGATTTTAATATATTTCTTGGAATTTTCTACATAGACAAACAATTATATTATCTGGAAATAATGAAATTTAATTTTTTTCAAGCACTATGACTTGTTTTGTTCTTTTGCTGTATTTTGATGGTAGAAATTTCAGACTTATAATAAATAGGAGTGGTAAGAATGGATATTCTTGCCCTAATCCTTATCTTAGGTGAAAAGCATTGAATCTTTCACCATTGTGTATTTTGTTAGCTGAGGTTTTTTTTGTGAATGCTCTTTGTCATGTTGAGATAGTTTTCCTTCATTCCTAATATGCTGAGAGTTTTCCTCATGAATAAATGTTACATTTTTGTCAAGTACCTTTTCTGCTTCAATTGATACAATCATGTTTTCCTTCTTTAGCCTGTTAATTCAATAAATCACATTATTGATGTTTAAATGTTGAATTAGCCATGTATATCTGCAATAAATCCCACTTGTTCATGAATTATGATTCTCTCTATACATGGCTGGATTATATTTGCTAATATTTTGTTGAAGATTTATGTCTAAGCTAATGAGAGATACTATGTGAGAGTTTTTTAAAAATACTCTTTTTCTGGTTGTGGTATTACTGGCCTTCAATTTAAAATGAATTGAAACTTGCTCGCTCTTTTTCCATTTTTTAGAGGAACTTATGTAAAATTGTGTTAAATCTTCAAATATTTTGTAGAATTCTGTAGTAAAATCATTTTAATCTGTAGATTTCTTTTGGAGTTTTAAATTATCAATTCAATTTATCTAATGATTATAGGACTATTCAGATTATATATTTCATTTTGAATGCCTTTTGGCAGCTTGTGTTTTTGAAGAACTGGTATGTTTCTCTAAAATTGTTTAATTTGAGCATAAATTGTACTATTCTTTATCATCCTTTTAATCTCCGCAATGTCTGTAGTGATATGCCATTTTTTATTCCTAATATTGATGATTTGTGTATTGTCTCTCTCAGTCTTTGTCATTTTTGCTGCACGTTTATAAATTTTATTGAGTTTTTTTAAGAACTTCTTTCTGGTTTAATTGATTATGTTAGCCGGGCTCGGTGGCTCAGCCTATAATCCTGCGCCTTTGGGAGGCTGAGGTGAGTGGATTGCCTGAGCCCACGGGTTCGAGACCCGCCTGGGCAGCAAGACCTCATCTCTACAATAAATCAAAAAAAAATCAGCCGGGCATGGTAGCGTATGCCTGTAATTCCAGCTACTTGGAAAGCTGAGGTGGAAGGATCGCCGGAGCCAAGGATCACCGGAGCCCAGCAGGTGGAGGCTGCGGTGGCTGGGAGCAGCCACTGCACTTCAGTCTGGGTGACAGAGTGAGACTCAAACTCTAAAAAATAAAATAAAATAAATTTAAAAATAATTGATTATGTTCTTGTTTTTAATTTTTTTGGTTCCTGCTCCTTATTATTTCTTTCCTCTTGAATGTGTATACATATGTCTTTTTGCAAATGTGGGCTGTTTTGAGCCCTTATCTCTTTACATGCTCTTTCAGTCTTCCCTCTCTTTCCCTGTTTCTGAGACTTCAATGATAGACATGATGAGTCTTTGTTATTTTTCCAAAGGTCCCTGATGCTCTATTCATTTATTTTTAATCTATTTTCTCTCTGAACAGATTGGGAAAATCCTACTGATCTATTTTTAAGTTCACTGCTTCTATTCTCTGCCATTTTCACTCTGTTATTGCGTTCAACCAACATTTTTTTTGTTTGGCTATTATGTTTTTCATTTTTTATAATTTTCCTTTGGTCTTTTTTTATAACTTTATTTTTTCTGAGATGTTCTAAGTTTTCATTTGTGTCATCATCATCATGTTGCGTAATTGCTTAATACAGCATTTTTATAATGGCTTCTTTAAAATCCTTGTCAGATACTTTCATTATCATATTCATCTCTGTGTTGGTAGTTGGTTATCTTTTCTCATTTAAGTTCTGGTGATTTTCCTGGTTCCTGGTGATAAGTGATAATTGCTTGTATCCTAGACATTTTGACTATTATATAAGAGACTCTTGGTCCAATTTAAACCTTTGCTTTTGGCAGACACTCTCCTGTTGTAGCTTAGCACTCAGGTTCTGGTCTACTTTTGTGGGCTTTGGTTCCAGAGCAAGCTAATTTTCAGAGTTATGCTGTGCTCTTTCAGTCTGCGTGGTTCATCTGGTACTGCTGGTACTCCAGCCAGTCTTTACTGGTGTCACCTCTGGGGATGAAAGGCACCTCCTGAGCCACACTGCCAGGTTCCTCGGGTAGAGAAGGAGAATGTTCAGACATGCAAGGCACAGACATAGCTGGGCTTCCTCTTGTACGAATTCCTTCTGCTGGTGCCTCTGCATCTTTAGATGAGGAAGGGCATTTTCTGACCTGCAGGAAAGAGGAGCACTCCCTGGCCAAGCTGCTTGTTGGGGGCAGGATATTCTCCTATTGGTGTCCCCCAACTCCCCAGTGTCTCTAGGTGAATACTTATTTTTAGTTTTATATTTTTTAGAACCATGGGGTACATGTTAGGATTCAATACATAAGAGTATTGCATAAAGGTGAGGTTTGGGCTTCTGATGAGCCCACATTCCCCACCAGTGACTAGCATGATACCAGTGAATGCTTTTGCACATCTTGTTCCCCCTTCCTCTTTTCCTTCTTTAGCAGTGCCTGGTGTCTGTTGATCCTACTCTTGTGCCCCTGTACCCAATGTTTAGTGCCCACTTATGAGTGAGAACATGCAGTATTCAGTTTTCTGTTTCTGTGATAAATCACTTAGAATAACAGCCTCCAGCTGCATCCATGTTGCTGCAAAGGACATGAGTTCATTCTTTTTTATGACGGCATAGTGTTCCAATGTGTATATGTACCACATTTTCTTTATCCAGTCTACTGTCAATGAGTGTCTGGGTTGCTCTTCATGTTTCTGTTATCATGAACAGAATGGCAATAAACATATGAGTGTAGATGTCTTTTTGGAAGAACAATTTGTGCTCCTTTGGGTATAGTTCCAGGAGTGGGATTGCTGGGTCGAACGAAAGCTCTGTTTTTAGTTCTTTGAGAAATCTTCAAACTGCTTTCCACAAGAATTGAACCAGCTTACCTTGCCATCAACAGTGTATGAGCATTCCCTTTTTTCCCACAGCCTCGCCAACATCTGTTGTTTTTTGACTTTTTAATAATAGCCATCCTGACCAGCGTGAGAAGGCATCTAACTGTAGTTTTCATTTGCATTTCTCTGATGATTTGTGAGGCTGAGCAATTTTTAAAATATTTGTTGACTGCTTGTATGTCTTCCTTTGAGAAGTGTTTGTTCATGTTCTTTGTCCACTTTTTAGTGGGGTTATTTTTTTTCCTGTCAATTTGTCTAAACTCCTCATAGATTCTGGATATTAGTCCTTTGTCAGTTGCATAGTTCACAAATATTTTCTCCCATTCTGTGGGTTGTCTCTATACTCTCTTGATGGTTTATTTTGCTGTGTAGAAGCTTTTTAGCAATAAGATCCCACCTGTTAATTTTAGTTTTTGCTGCATTTTGCTTTTGAAGACATGGACATAAAATCATTGCCTAAGCAAATGTCCAGAAGAGTGTTTCTTAGATTTTATTTCAAGATTTTTATAGTCTGAGGCTTAATGTTTAAGTCCTTGATCCATGTTGAGCTAATTTTGGTATATAGTGATAGGTAGGGCTCCCGTTTCATTATTCTGCTATGGTTACCAGTTTTCCCACATCATTTGCTGAATGGGGTGTCCTTTCCCCAATAATTGTTTTTTGTCAGTTTTGTCAAATGAGTTGGTTGTAGGTATGTGGTTTTATATCCAGGTTCTCTATCCTGTTCCATTTTTGTATCTAGGTGAATATCTTGTTTTTACTTTTATTTTGCTTTTTTAAAATTTTTACTTAAACACTATAGAAGTGTCAAAAAAAAATCCTACTCATTCACCTTTGATAATAGGAGCCTGAAGTTGTCTTTAAATTCTTTCCTTTCTTGAATTTTGTAGAAAAAGAAATTCCCTTGAAAATAGAGATGTGAGTTTGACACTCACCCTTGCTGCTACTGAGCTGTGTAATCTTTGGCCAGTTTCTTTATCTGCCTTGGGCCTTCATTTCATTACACCTCAACTTCAGGAGATAACTAGCTGTTATCCAAGTAAGTTTATTCAACAGACACTTCCTGATAATCTAATTTATGCCAGGCACTATTTTGGAGGCTGGGCAAAGACAAATAAGACACAGCCTTGGGAAACTCACAGAAGATTGAATATTCCATGAGACGAGAGCTATATTTTTCTTGTTAATTAGTATTTCAGCTATTCCATGTTACGGCATCTAATAGGTGATATAGCAATTAGGTTTTGGTCAGGAAAACAGAAGCCACTCTAGAAATTTTGAATCTAGAGAGGTTTAGTTCAAGGAATCGAAGTCCAGTACAGCTATTTGAAGGGCTGGGAAGCCGAGGTCAAGACACTGAGAAACTCTGGAAGTATTTGGGTATCCCAAATCATCAATGGATCCCAGTGATGAGTCAAGTTGCCTGTTCTCAAATGCTACGCTGTTGAGTAACAGTTTCTCTGTCTCCTCATCCTTCTAAGTCTTAGACAAGTGCCTGTTATTGTCAGATATCTAATCCAGAATGATCTGTGGAAAGGGATTCTGGGTCACAAAACAAGAATGTAGAAGGACCAAGGCTAATACTTAACTGCGAGGGGACAATTTGCTACAAGTGATCAATAGATACACAGCACACACGCACTGAATAGAACTAGACATATGCATGAATAATTCCAATACAGTGTGACGCGTTATTGTGATGGTAGTGTTTGCTTCCAATGGGCTATGGAAGGGAGGGGAGGACAGTTCATCCAACCTGTGGTGGAAAGACAGGAGAGTATGTGGTGCAAGTCAAGGAGGCCTTTTTTTTTTTGAGTCGGAATCTCACTCTGTCGCCCAGGCTGGAGTGCGATGGCATGCTCATGGTCACCGCAACCTCGACTGGCTGGGCTCAGGTAATCCTTCCACCTCAGCCTTCCAAGTAGCCAGCATTACTGGCATGCACCACCATGCCCGGCTAATTTTTTGATTTATTGTAGAGATGAGGTCTCGCCAAGTTGCCTGGCAGGGCTTGAAGCTGTGGGCTCAGGCAATTCTCTCACCTCGGCCTCCCAAAGTACTGGGATTGTAGGCATCAGCCACTGCGCCTGGCCAAGGAGGACCTTGACGGTAAAGGCTTTACACAGGTTAAGTTATGAGTTACAGAAAAGTCTGAAATAGCAATTACTTACACCTCATAGAAGTCTGTCTCTCACAGGCAAAAAGCCTGTAGCTAGTCAATGCATGGCTAGCACAGTGCTCTAAAGTGTCAGGGACCCAGACTCCTTCTCTCTTACTTCTCTAGCTACTTTGCTTCCCTTCCTTTCATGACTCAAAATGGCTCCTGAAGCGCCAACAATTATTCACACATTCCAGTCAATACGAAGGGAAAGGAGAATGGAAGAGCACTGCTCTTTCCCTGGATGTGCATTTCCTGAAGTTGTACTCATCACTTCTTTCAAGCATCGCGTTGTCAGGCTGGGTACAGTCCATTCCCTTCTCCCCAGCTTCCAGGGAGGCTGGGGAATGTAGTCATCAAGATCAGGGCTTGGTTTTCATGGAAGAAGAGAAGGTATGTGGATACAGTTCTCAGTTTTGTTACAGGGCGCCTCCCGACTCGACATTATCTAGTTCTGCCAATTCTGTTAGCCAAAGGGGTGTTCCTTACTGCAGATCTGAGCTCACATCACCTCACCTCTTTAAACACTGGACATGATCGTGGAGTTGAGACGCACCACACAAGAGGAGACATGGCTGAACTGCTCACAATTCTTTCCTGCCATGCATGTCAGCTTCCTTGGCCATAAAAGTAAGAGTTTTAGGAAAGGTAATTGCGTGGATCTATTCCCCTCCTATCCATAGATAAGATAAAAATTGCAGGGAAGCAGGATTGGCAGTAGTGGACATCTGCCTGGGGAAGGGGGGCACACCTCATCCACAAGGGTACCAGCGTAATGAGCATCTGTATACCTAACCCTGAATCCTACCCCACATCTTTAAAATAAAATATTCAAAGTTTTTTTAAAAAGATAAAAATTATGCATTGTTACTGGTTGCATGAAGGTGAGGGTGGTGTTAATCGTTCTTTTTAAAACGATGACAGTGTTCTAAGGAGCCAGAATCTACAGCTCTTGTATCTGCACTGTACATCAGAGTCCATGGACTCATGTGACTGTTGTGCATTTGAAATGTGGTGAGTCTGAAGTGAGATGTGTTACAAGTAGAAAACACAGTCTGGATTTAATATAAAAAGGATAAAAATAGAAAAGCTCATAATTTTGTATATTTATTACATATTGAAATGATAATATTTTGAAAACAGTGGGCTAAATAAAATGTATTATTAAATTTTTGTGTTTCTTTTTCTTTTTTAATTATTTTCAGGAAATTTTAAATTATATGTATAGCTCATTTTCATGACTAACTTTATACTCATATTAGCGGTGCTGATCCAAAAAAGTGGCTGTCAGAACCAATTCCTAATTTAAGTTTGATGAAATACATTGGACAGGATCAGCAATCAAACGTTTTAGAAAATGATAGTATATATTTAAAATGTTATGCATGGTCAGATGTCTAAGGAACTTCATGAATTTAAAGATTGACAGAGGTGTAACAAAAATCCACCGAGGTGTGTTTGCATACAAATGAATTCAAAAAGTGCACCTGTTCATATAAGCTACATCTATAAACCTGGACCCACAGACCCAGTGTTTGGAAAAAGAAATAGACAGTGAATTCAGGGTGTAGGTGAAGATTAAAATAAATGAAACCTGAAAACATTTCCACTGCACTGATACGGTGTTTTTCCAGGCTACTGATATTGACTCTCAAACCCGACGCCTGTTTGACATTAAGAAGTAGGAAAAGTGGAGGAAAGAGATAAATGTGGTTTTGCAGCCTGAGCGTCAATACATTTAACCCTTTGACACCCGGATTGTGGGGGCGTGTGGGTGACTGCACAGATGCCATCTGTCCTGTCCTCCAGGCTAGGGGCGTGGCCTAGAGATCTCCCTGAATGCCAGTGGACCCTGTGTTCCGTCTCCCGACGTCCTTTTCAGTCTCTTCTATGAGCACACCCCTCCACATGCCCTTTCCCCAATAGGACTGGACAGCATGCTGTGCCCCAGACACCCTGTGTAGTCTTTCCTCTGCTGTTTCTTCACCCAAGGTGCTTTTCCTTCCTCTCAAAATGTTACATACTAGCTCCGATACTGAATACTACTCCCACTGAAGCCTTCCTTGTCTTTCAGTATTTCATTCACAAATGCTATGAAGAGACAATGTGCCAGGCCTGTGCTGATCCCTGGGATACAGAGTACCTGCCTTCATGAAACTCACAATTCTAGCAAAGGAGATGGGTATGAAAGTAAAAATGCATCACAGGATGTAGCAAGTGCTGTGAGACGGGTCCATTTTCTACCTGCTTTCACACCGGTCTCTCAAAAATCTAATTTGATTAGACTGCTGCTTTTCTTAAGACCTATCATGTGCTGGATATTCTGACAAATGTGCACAAAACCATGTGGACAAAGACACGTGTTACAGCCTTGTTCAGTCTGCCTGAATGTGACTTTCCTTTAAGGGTTAGAAAGAAAAGGAATGGTGAAAAATTCTTCTGGGAAGATATTCAAGTAATCATTAATAGGCATGGGTTCTGAAAAGATAAATGGCAGTTGGGAAGATAACTACTTTTTATTTTATACCATTTAATACAGTTTGGGTTATATTCCTGTGCACCTGTATTATTTTTTTAATTACCAAAAAAAAAAAACAACCCCAAACAGATAATTTCCATATGAGGCTCAACAAGGAGGACACAGTAGGACTAGAATCCAAATCTTCTGACATCAACCCCAAGTGCCTTCTCAGTTTTATTTAATACTTAAGTCATCCCAGTGAGGAACCACATGGTCTAATTAAAACAAACAAAAACTATAAATGCAACATGTTTCTAACAAATGAGTAACAGAGGAAGCTCAGAACAGTTAAATAAGTAACTCAAGGTCACTGCTGAAATCACTGGAGCTAGGATTTTCACCCAGGTCTGCCCAGCATTCACCAAAATGGGCCCTGTCAGAAAATGTGAGTTTAATCCTGTCTTTTCTTGTTACATGTTGACAATGTTGGACACATAGTAAGTCCTCAAGTTCTTAGTTAAATTGGTATCTCCTTCCCTTTTTACCTCCTCTGGCTGTTCACTCCATGGCTAATGCGAATGTCAGCCTACCCGACACCCTCTGGCTCTGGACTTGCAGAGATGATGTTTGCCTTTAAGAGAAGCATGTCTTAAAAATCCTACTTCTAGCAGCTCTACACTCAGGCATGGGAGGTGACCAACCTGCCACATTAATGTATGCCTCCTGTTCACTCTTCTTGCTCTGAAAGCTCCTGTGGCCTCTTTGTAAAGGCAGTCATCAATCCAGAGTGGGAGAGAAAGACAGGGTGGAGGGAAATGCCTGGAAATTGCAGCTTTCTGTTAGTAAGCGCTTCTTTGCTACCTGGAGCTGAACATTTCAAAACATTTTGTTCCCAGTGCGGTTTCCATGTGAATTAAGCCAAGCTGCGAAGCTGGACTGTTTGTGGACAAGGTTGTCCTTCACGTGATTGAAACTGTTGCCTGAAAAGGCCCACCCGAGTGAAAATGCCCCCGGCCCTGATGGTGGGGGCACTCCTTAAGGTACTACCTTACCATCAGCTCTGCTGTTCTCATATGGCTGGTGGCTTCTGGAAACTTCTGTGGATGTTTGGGGGGCCAGCCCCCAAAAAGAGATTTAGGGGGGTCCCTTGGAAGGTGTGATGGCGTTGGCGTTTCTATAAGGATAGATATTAAAAGAAAGAAAGAAGGAGGGATAGATATAAAGAGAAAGAAAGTGGACATCTGTTCAACGGATTGACCAGAAGCCGTTTATTGGGGGTTTACAGCTTGTATTTACCCCAAATTTTACACAGGCAGTCTTACAAGTCTTCCACGTGAACACAAGCCAGGTGCAGAAGGGGCACCCCCCCACCAGGTGTTTCCTCGGGCATGAGGAAGAACAATCTCAATTAAATCACAAAACCTTTACATGGACACAAAGCCAGGTGAATGAGGGGCAGCCCTCACCCACCAGGTGTTTCCTGGAGTAAGAGGAAGGGCAAGCCCAATTAAATCACAAGACATTTACATGAACATAGAACCAGGTGGATGGGGGGGTAGTCCCCCACCCACCAGGTGTTTCCCCAAGCATGAGGAATGAGGATCCCAAAACTATTTCACTGTTCTTCATGCTTGGTTAATATTTCTCAAAAGCAGTACAGCAATTCTAATACCATAATATTCTAATAATCAATAACTTTTAAAACCTATGCATATGCAACACCTAATAACCAACCTAAATCCCAACTCCTCTCTATTTTACACTAATTCTATCTACACTATAGAAACTCTTAATTATAACCCAAACCAATTCCTAAGGAATGTGACCCAGCCCAAAGGTCATGCTGGGACTTTAGGAATGTGGTCCAGCCCAAAGCTTGTACTGGGCCATAGCTCTGATATTTATCTGTATTATTAAGGTTAAAACAGCACTTTGTATGTATATACTAATTCTACAAATATAGTATTAAATCTTTAAAGAAGCTTGTACCGTATTAAAGGCTCCCAAATGTGACCTGAGTTTGAATTATGTTAAGTTTAAAGCCAAAACCCCAGTCCGTGAGAAACGAGAACAATGGACTCCTAAAGTAAGCCATGCCTGTCATACTCTCAGAACTTCATGCTTAGATCATCAGAGTCCCTGCTAGTGGAACGTGCCAAAACAGCAAAGAAGGGAAGAGGCAATGGGCCTTCAGCTCCTGAGCTCGTCCTAGCGGTCTCAGGGTCCGCAGCCTGCCTGGATCCCTAACGCTCAGGCAGGCCTCCACGGCCAGCTCCCAACATGGATGGCAGTTTTTTTTTCCATACTTGAAGTCTACAGCAGCAATCAGAGTCTAAATGGTGGTAGATGGGGAGCGTTTCCACTCCACAGAGAGTAACTTCTACATTGTATCATTGGGAAGTGAGGGCCCAATGTTATGACACTTTTCTGATTTTTTATGGGGATTCTACTAATTTATAAATAAGTAGTTTCCCCTTATCCATGGGGACATGTTCCAGGGCTCCCCAGGGGATGCCTGAAACCACAGACAGTAGCTAACCCTATATAGGTTGAATATCCCTTATCCAAAATGCTTGGGACCTGAGTGTTTGGGATTTAAAACTTTTTCAGATTTTGAAATAGTTGCATATACAGAATGAGATAGCCTGGGGCTGAGACGCAAGTCTAAACATAAAATTCATTTATGTTTTATATATACCTTATACATAGATAGCCTGAAGATAATTTCATATAACATGCTAGATAACTTTGTGCCTGAAACAAAGTGTTGACTGTGGTTTTGACTACGACTTGTCCCATGAGGTCAGATGTGGAATTTTCCACTCGTGGAGTCTTATCCACACTCGGAAAGTTTCAAATTTTGAAGCATTTCGAATTTCAAATTTCATATTTTGGGATTCGGGACACTCAACCTATGTATACTTTTGCAGTTTGAGGTGCCACAGCAAGACTAACACAGTTTTGTTTCTTTTTCAAAATCTCACAGATAGATTTGTTCTAACTATAGATCTCAGTCAATTCAGCATACAATTTCTTTTTCTTTCCTTATTAAGTCAAATACTTTCACCTTTTCTCTGAAAGCAAGCACTTTAGAGCTTCTCTGTGGCACATCCAAATTGCCAGGATCACTATCCTTACATTTTGGGACATTCGTCAGTAAAATAAAGACTCTGAACACAAGCACTGCAGATATGCAACAGTCTGTCTAATCACTTAGATAGCTACCAAGTGACTAACAGGCAGGTCGAGTAGACAGCATGGGCACGCCGGAGGAAGGGCTGACTCGCAGCCCTGGCAGGATGGAGCAGGACAGCAAGCGACGTCGTGATGCTACTCGGGATGACTTGAGATTTCAACTATGTGAATTGTTTGCTTCTGGAATGTCCTATTTAATAGTTTAAGATCACAGTTGACAGCAGGTAACAAAAACTGTGGAAAGCGAAACCTTGGAAAAGGGGGGACTACTGTATGGCAGCTAATTAAAACACCTAACAGAAGATCCTATCTGTGGCTGGCTGCGGCAGGCCTACCAGCCACCAGTGGGAGACCCCAGGCTAGAGGATATGGAGGACTTCTTCCTCTTCTGTGACTTGTGATGGCTTCATTATTATCTGACAGAATAAAGGCCTTGTGCCAACCCCCCCCCCACCCTCGTAGTGCTCACAGTGGTACAGAGGGTGAAGCTAGATGCTCTGGTCCAGCCCCACTCCTACTCTATGGTAGGGAAACTCCAGCTTCCTTATGTGGAAAATGGTGATTACACTCGCCTTCCTCACAGACAGGCGATCATCAGGACTGCTGCTTGGAGAAGGGAGCTGGGAATGACCAAGTGCGTAGAAGTGGCTGATGTCTGTGATGGCAGGAATCCTGGTTGTGTTCTCTTCAGCTAAATCTGGAGACAGAACCTGGGGTTAGGAGCACGGACAGAGGGGCCCGAACTCCCGAACCTGACAGCAGGCTCACCTGCTTACATACGAGACAGGAGACCTTGGCCAAGGCCTCTGTTGGTTCATTTGTAAAACAGAGGGTAATAGCGGTCACTGCACTCCAGTCTGGGCGAAGGAGTGAGACTCCAACTCAAAATAATAATAATAATAATAATAATAGCGCTCCTGTCAGAGTGTTGCATGCATATCCCTAAAGCGGTGCCCGATCATTCCCAGCCCCCAGTGTGCATTCGTGTGGAATCCCCCCTTGAGGGAGGAAAGGGGTCTGTGATTTCTAACCAACCAAATAGGACAAAGGTAATTAGATGGAATGCTTGTGATTATGTCATATTATATACAACTCTTTCTTGACAGATGGGTAGAGACTCTCCTGGTGAACTTGATGAAATAGGCAGCCAGGCTGGAGGTGACTAGATGACAAAGAACTGGGGGTGGCCTCTAGGATCTAAAGGAGGCCTCTAGGAACTGGGTGACCTCTAGGATCTGGGTGGCCTCTAGGACCTGGGGTGGCCTTTAAGAACTGGAGAGATCCCTAGGGCCTGAGGTGGCCTCTAGGACCTAAGGGTGGCCTCTAGGACCTGGGGTAGCCTTTAGGAACTGTCATGGTCTATAGGACCTGGCTGGTCACTAGAACCTAGGGTGGCCTCTGGGATCTAAGGGTGGCCTTTAAGGCCTGAGAGTGGCCTCCAGAACCTGGGGTGGCCTCTAGGATTTGGGGTGATCCCTAGGACCTGGGTGGACACTAGAACCTGGGTGACCCCTAGGACCTGAGATGGTCTCTAGGACCTAGGATGGCCCCTAGGACCTGGGTGGCCTCTAGGAAGAGAGGTGGCCTCCAAGACTTGGGGTGGTCTCTAGGCCCTGGATGGCCTCTAGGACCTGGGTGGCCTCTAGGACCTAAGCATGGTCTCTAGGACCTAAGGTGGCTTCTAGGACCTGAGATGGTCGCTAAGATCTGCAGGTGACCTCTAGGATTTGGTGGTGGTCTCTTGGATCTGAGGGTGGCCTCTAAAACCTGGGGTGCACTCTAGGATCTGGGGGTAGCCTCTAGAACCTGGGATAGCCTCTAGGACAGGTGTGACCTCTAAGACCTAGGATAGCCTCTAGAACCTGAGGTGGCCTCTAGGATTTGTGGTGACCTCTAGGACTGGGGGTGGCCTCTTGGACTTGGGTGGTATCTAGGACCTAGGGTGGCCTCTAGGATCTTGGGGTAGCCTCTAGGACCTGAGTGTGGCCTGTAGGTCCTGGGGTGACCTCTAAGACCTGGAGGTGGTCCCTAGGACCTGGAGTTGCCTCTAGGACCTGGGGATAACAGCTAGAATCTGGGAGTGTCTGGTAGGATCTTGGATGCCCTCTAGGATCTAGTGGTGGCCTTTAGAACTGGGGGTGACCTCTAGGACCTTGGGTGGCCTCTAGGATCTGGAGTGGCCTGTAGGATCTGGAAGTGGCGTGTATGATCTGGGGGTGGCCTTTAAGACTGGGGTGTCTAGGACTTTTGGTCGCCTCTAGGATTTGTGGGTGGATTCTAGGATCTGGGGATGACCTCTAAAACCTGGGGTGGTCTCTAGGATCTGGTGATGGCCTCAAGGATCTGTGATGATCTGGGTGACCTCTAGGACCTGGAGTAGCCTCTAGGGACCGGGGTTGACCTCTAGGATCTGAGGGTAGCCTCTAGGATCTAGGTGTGGCCTCTAGGATCTGGGGATGGCCTCTGGGACCTAGAGTGTCCTCTGAGACCTGGGTTGGCCTCTAGGACCTTGGGTGGTCTCTAGGACATGGGGTAGCCTCCAGAATTTTGGGTGGTCTCTAGGACCTGTGATGGCCTGTAGGACCTGGGGTGGCCTCTAGTATATCTGGGGGTGGCCTCTAGGACCTGAGTGTGGCCTGTAGGTCCTGGGGTGACCTCTAGGACCTGTGGGTGGCCGCTAAGACCTGGGATTGCCTCTAGGACCTGAGGATGGCCGCTAGGATCTGGAGGTGGGCTCTAGGATGTTGGGGTGGCCTCTAGGACCTGGGCATAGCCTCTAGGATCTGAAGGTGGCCTATAGGATCTGTGGTAGCCTCCAGGATCTGAGGGTGGCCTCTAGTACCTGGGTGACCTCTTGGACCTGGGTGGCCTGTAGGACCTGAACTGGCCCCTAGATCTGGGAGTGGCCTCTAGGACCTAGTGTGCCCTCTGGGCCTGGTATAGCCTCTAGATTCTAGGGTGACCTCTAGAATCTAAGACCTTAGCTGGCTGCTAGGATCTAGGGGTGGCCCCTAGGACCTGGGGCAGCCTCTAGGACTGAGGCTGGCCTCTAGTACCAGAGGGTGGCTGCTAAGACTAGTGCTGGCCTGCAGGATCTAAGGGTAGCCTCTAGAACCTGGTGGTGGACTCTAGAACCTGGGGTAGCCTCTAGGATCTGGCATGACCTCTAGGACCTTGGTGACCTCTAGGATCTGTGGTGGCCTCTATTATTTGTGGGTGGCCTCTTGGATCTAAGAGCAACCTTTAGGACTTGTGGTGGCCTCTATTACTTGTGGATGGCTTCTAGGAGCTAAGGGTGGCCTTTAGGATTTATAGTGGCCTCTAGGACCTGGGTGGTCTCTAGGATTAGGGTAGCCTCTATTATTTGGGAGTGGCCTCTAGGATCTAAGCGTGGTCTTTATGACCTGGGTCAGCCTCTAGGACCTGGGGTGGCCTCCAGCCAACAGCCAGCAAAAAGCCAGGGCCCACAGTGATACAGTTGCCAGGAAGTAAATCCAGCTATTAACCTGACTGACCTTAGACGAAGATTGTTCCCAAGACCAGTCACCAAATGAGAGCGCAACAGGGCTGACACCTTGATTGCAGCCTGGTGAGACTCTGAGCAGAAGACCTTTAGGCTGTGCCCATACTCCTGACTCACAGAAACTGCAAAGTAATAAATGTATGTTATTTAAGTTGCTATGTTGGTGATAATTTCTTACTCAGCTTTAGAGAATGAACACACTCTGTTACAATGTAAAGTATATGAGTTAATGTTTGTAAAATGCTTTTATGTCAATGATATAAAAATGTTAACATTATATTCTAGATGGTCAGATTTTATCAAATACTATCAAACAGGGCCCCTCACTGGGGTCCCCTCCCACTGTGAGAGCTTTACTCTCCTTTCAATAAATCCTGCTTTCAAAAAAAAACAACTATCAAACATTATCAAATACCAGCTGAGCTAGAGTTTTTGCTTCTATTTATGACTGTACTGGAGACATGGGTGGCCCCTTTCTTTGTCCCAAGCTCAAGAGATCACACATTATATAAAAGGACCCATTTTTGCCCTCATCTGGTGATACAGCACTCCCCACCTCCCCTTGCCACCAAGAATTTCCGAGAGCCTCTTGCACTACAACTATGCACAAACTGGTCAGCTACCTGTAGCTCCACCTGGCTTCTGTCATTTCTTCCATAATGGCTCAGTCCCCCAGTAGTGAGGTGTAAAGATAAGTTCACGCAAGGTTGCTCCCAGTGCTGGCAAATGTTGGGGCCTTCAGAGAGACCGTGGCCTTCGTGCAGAAGCAGAGAGAACTGCCTTATCTCAACTCCATGCACTTTTCATCTGGTCCCGACATTGGCATCACTAATTCCAAGTGTTTGGCCAAAACTTTTTTGAAAACAGAGCCTTCGCCTCTAGCTCTAAACCACAGCTTAATGAAGACCCAAGATCTTTCCTCTTTTCTTACAGCCTGTGCACCCACATCTCCCTTTTGTCTACCTCAGTTTAACCCTTATGGCCTCAGTTAGACCATCTCTGATTGCCCAGACTGGGTTATTTTTCTGATGTGAGTTCATCACACCCTGTCCTTTCCCTGTGCAGCATTATTTGTTTAATGGTTTACAAACCAGATAGTGAATAAGATTCAAGAACATGAGGTCATGTGTGACATTTGCTCCCTAGTGTATCCCTAATGTCTAGCACGTTGCCTAGAACTTAGTAAGGTTGAATAATCCATGTTAATGAGGGATGTCACATTTTCTACTGGAAATTGAGACTTCGAGAGGTTAAATATCTTCCCAGGACACGCAACTCAGAAGGAATTGGAATTCAAGCCTAGATTTGCCCAATTTCAAAAGCCCTGGTCTCTTAACCACTACAAACCAAAAGTTCAGCCCATGTTCTGCTTCCCAGTGTTGTTCTTTAGTCAGAATAATCAACTGACTTTTCTTGCACATCAAGGAACTAAATATGCTTAGAAATGCAATAACCCCAGTGTTGCAGGGAAACTCGTCACTTAGTGGTTGCCTTTCTAAGGTCTACAGCAGAAAAGCTTTCTGGGGCAGCAGATTCCAGTAAGAGACCAAATAATTTTCTGGCAGAATTAGAAAGACAAGTTCCCAGGTAGCCTTCTTATGTCCCCAGAATGCAGCAGATGGAAGGATGATATCATGACAGGGTCCTAGAACTACCACACGAGGACAGGCCAGGGGCTTGAACAGGCTATGGCACATGCCACATGTAGAGAAAAAAAGAAAATTCTATATCCTGGAGTATAAGTGAGAAAAGCAGAGGGGTTTCTAAACCAGAGGGAGATATTTGAAAAAAGATGAAGTTATTAATAATAACCAACATATGCTGGGCTACCCATCTGTCCATCTACCATCCATCCATCCATCCATCCATCCATCCATCCATCTACTGTCAAATATTTGCTAGAGGCCCTCTAGGCACCGGGAACTTTTCTAGGTGCTGAGGATACAGAGGTGAATGCAAGACCAAATCCTCGCCTTCACTGAACACACGTTCCAGTTGGGTGGGGCATATTGGAAAGTGACATAACAAACAAATAACATCAAGCAAGGAGAAGTTTTATGAAGAAGCATGCCACAGGATGAAGGAGCCAAGAACGGCTGAGCATGCTTTTCATGACAGTCTGACCAGGAAGGACACTTGGCTAAGCATGAGACAAAAACATGATGGCATGTGACCTAAACCACCCCCTATAATGGGTTTAGTACTTCCACGGATGAGGAAACTGAAAAGTCGTCAATTAACTCACTTGTCTGAGAGTCAGGCTTGAACCTAAGCCTAGCCGATGCCAAAGCCCCCATTCTTGGAGTGTATGCTCTTCAGCTGCGGGGATTTAGGCACATCAGAGCTGAGCCAGGAGGCCCTGGCTCGTGACTGTTGTTTTGCTCCACAAGCATTTGTTACGTTTGTATGATGCATGAGACTTTACTCCAAGCTCTGGAAGACAGACTCCGTCACTGCTCTCAAGGAGTGTGCAGTCTGGTGGAAGTGTGGGCCATACAAACTTACCGTGAAATGGAAGCAACCCCAGACATGGAGCGATGGCGAGGGCAGGTGTCTAGTGAAGAAGTCCAGTGAAACCTCACAGCTGCACCCACAACTCTAGGCTCTCCCTGCTCAGCCCCATCTTCTGCAGGGTCTCTCAACCTCTTGCTCGCCCTCCCTGGGTGCCCACCCTCCCTACCTTCCTGCAATTCTTCATGCCCAGCGAACTTGCTCTTCCTCAGATATTTCACCACACATCACTCTGCGTCACCCTCTGCCCCCTTACCCTATCTTACTTTCTTCAAAAGCATTGCTAGCTACAAGCATATTGTATATGTTCTGCTTCTTCATTTATGAAATATTTTCTCCACTTAGGCATCAACTCCTTGAGAGCAGAGATTTTTTTAAACTCGATATTCTCTTCCCAGCACCATGAAACATTGTTGGACATAATGTAGACCCTTAGTCAACAGGTGTTGAGTAAAGTGAATAAGGAAAAGAGTGAACAAATGACACTTTCTGTGTGTGATGATATCAGAGGGCTTGCCTGGACTGCACCCTGGAGGGTAGAGTCAACACATTTGGAGTAGGAACAGGACATCTGTGATGTTCAAAGGCCGAACAGTTCATTCTGAGGTCCAAGAGTCAATTGTCAAATAGGTGAGAATTTTGCAAGCTGGTTGCTAAACACAGTCATCAGTAACAGTTAGATTAGATGAACTTACAATTGCAGAAATTATATTTAAAACAAAAGTCTGAAAGCCAAAATACTTCCTAGTTATTTTACTACATTTGACAACTGCCTGTGCTCTTGCATTTTTCATGTCACGTGTGTATATCCAGTGGAAATACTGCATGACGTGGCCACGGCACCCCTTCCCAACTGTGTTCAGGGATGTCATATTGGGCGCTTGACACTAGTCACCAAAGAAAGATTTGCACCATGGAAACTGCCAAGCACTGCACATTGAGGTGTGGCCCCCCCGGGGAGCCAGTGGTGATCGCTTACCAGCACACTCCTGGGCACACTGAAGGACGAGGACACCCCACAGAGGGGGAGGAGGTTGGAGTCCAATCAACTGTGCCCCTCACTAGCTTTGTGACTTGGGCAGTGTCCAAACCTCTCTGAACCTAACTTTCCTTAGCTCTAGACTAGAACTGACTTTCTCTTTTCTCCTCTCAGGCCCTTCCTGCCCCTGCACTAGCCTACATTAGAGGAGGAAAAGACACAGGTAAAGAAGATACGGCTGTGCTTAGCATGCAAGAGGCCTTCAGTAAAGCGAGCCTGGCAGCTGCTCTGCAGAGCTCAAAGGCAGGCTTTCCCTGGGGAGTGACTCCGCCGCTAAACACTGAGACAGCAGGAGAATGGAGCAGACACAGGGGCGGCAGGGAAGAGGTCATGGGGACTGGGGAAGCCCACAGGGGCACACTTTGGGGTTCTCTGGACGGCTCCATTTGGCGAGAGCAGTGGTTCTGAGACTTTTTGGTCTTGGAACCGCTTTGTAGTATTAAAAATTGTTAAAACTTCAAAAAATTTTGTTGATGTGGGATATATTTATTGGCATTCACCAAGTTATAAGTTAAAACTGTGCCGGGCTGGGTGGCTCAGCCTGTAATCCCGCGCCTTTGGGAGGCCAAGGTGAGTGGATTGCCTGAGCCCGCGGGTTCGAGACCCGCCTGGGCAGCGAGACCTCATCTCTATAATAAATCAAAAATCAGCTGGGCATGGTAGCGCATGCCTGTAATTCCGGCTACTTGGAAGGCTGAGGCGGAAGGATCGCCAGAGCCCAGCAGGTTGAGGCTGCGGTGGCCGGGAGCGGCCACTGCACTCCAGTCTGGGCAACAAACAGAAAAAAAAAAAGTTAAAACTGTAAAACTCTTAAGTATGCATGTATTTATTTATTTAAAATAATAATAATAAACCCATCATATGCTAGCATGAATACCTTTAGTGAAAATAAACATCTTTAAAACAAAAAAAATTAGTGAGAAGCTGGCAGAAATTTACATTTTCACAAATCTCTTTAATGTCTGGCCTCATCAAAGACAGCTGGCTGGATTCTCATAACTGTTTTGCATTCAGTCTACTGCATTAGCCCATGTCATGTAGCTTCAGGAAAATGCCACAGCATACCCATGAGAGAAGAAAAGTGAAGAAAAAAAATAGTCTTAGTATTATCATGAAAATAGTTTTAATTTGAGTGCTTATCTAATGAACCATAAGTTGTTCTCTAATAAGTCACTAGGCAAGAGATGTATCTCATTTATAAATGTGTTGATATTTTTTCAAGGATTTCCAGTTACCAAATAGTTAATACTCTAAAAAAAAAATGTAGTTATAAGCTGGGCATGGGTGCCTATAATCACTTTGGAAGGCTGAGGCAGGAGGATTGCTTGATCCCAGGTGTTTGAGAGCCACTTAGGCAACACAGCGAGACCTCATTCCTCAAAACAAAAATAAAAACATCAGAAACAATTTCCGGGCATGGTGGCGCATGCTTGTAGTCCCAGCTACATGGGAGGCTGAGGCAGAAGGATTGCCTGAGCCCAGGACGTAGAGACTGTGGTGAGCCATGACCAGGTCACTGAGCTCCAGCAACAAAGGGAGACCCTGACTCAAAAAAAAAAGTTTTAATCTCAGACCCCTTGATGGGCGGGGAACTCATAGGTCCTTAGGCCACACTTTGAGACCCTCTGATGGAGCCCGTGAAGTTTGAAGTACTCAGTAGCAAAACTGATGGGTTGAAGAGATGAGGCTTGAGAGAGAGAGGTGATGGCCAGATGGCATCTCGAGGAGCTCGTGGGGAGCCGTTGAAGGCTTAAGGGTCAGAGAGTCGCAAGGCCGCATTTTCAATTGGCCAAGATCATGGGCTGTGATGAGAAAAATAGACACGATAGGCCGAGAAGGGCTGAGACGGGGACCGCTTTGGAGGTTGTTGCCACAAGGGAGATGAAACCTAGAAGTGGCCTGAGCTGAGGTTCTGTCGGGGAACCTGAAAAACAAAGAAAGCTCGAGGGATGCCGAGAGGGTTTTGTGACAAGCTGCCTGTGAGGGGTCATGAAGGCGACTGGGTGACTCCCAGGTTTCTGACGCAGGCAGCTGAGTGGATGAGGGGACCCAGGAGGAGGAATGGGTCTGGGGTAGGAAGCAATATTGCCACTTCATCCATGCAAGCAGAGTTTCCCAGTTGGCGGTGAGACTGATATGGCAGAAAGCAGGGGCGGTGTCTGGGCAGGGAATGACATGCCCTGTGGGAACTCAGGCCGAGGCTCAGAGGAAAATCCGTTTGCCTGTGGTCACACAGCTCCCACACTTGTCTCACATTTCTAACAGGATCAATGTATGGAAAGTGTTATCACAGCACCTTGCACAGCGGTCCCTCAAATAAATTGGGGATTTTCTGGCAATTCTTTTGTTTGCTTTTCTCTAACTTCAGGTGAGTTGCAAAGGCAGTCTCCCCGCCATCCCCACAGTTAGTGGCATTTCTGGGGGGCCATACAGTGCATGGGATTATGGTGAGAGGCTTAATGTGATTTTCCTCAGGCTTTTTTGTGGCCAAGAAAATTAATAGATTGGAAGACACAAGGTAGCCATGCGGCAACCTACTATGAGAAACAGAAATGGCGGAGAAACATGTGAGGAAGATGATGACACATCCACGCCACAGTGCTCCGTAAGCAGAAGAAATCTGGTGCCAGGCTGTACAGCGACAAGCACAGGGTGATCTGCCTGTAACCACAGTGATCAGCCTTGATGTCCACCACGTAAGTGATGTGGTCTGGATTACAGTCAATCGCAGGGTGCCCAGAAGGAGAAGGGAGACAGGGGGTCAGTCAAGGCCCACATGACTGTTGTCTTAGTCCATTCGGGCTACTGTGACAGACAACATAGGCAGAGTGGCTTGTGAACAACAGAGATCCATCTCTCACAGCTCTAGAGGATGGGAACTCCAAGATCAGGCTCTGATGGATTCCGTCTAGTAAGGGCAAGCTTCCAGTTCACAGATGGCCATCTTCTCGTTGTGTCCTCCACAGTGGAAGTGGTTAGGGAGTTCTCTGGTGTCTCTCTGGTTGGGGACAAATCCCACTCATGAGGGCTCCACACACAGGCATTCAGTCAACAGCACCTGCCACTTATTCAAACACTTGCTCAGTAAACCTTGGTAAACCTTTGAGTACCCAGTTAGAGACACAGCAAGGTGTTTGGGTCCCATGGGAGTTGAAAAGTGAGTCGTGAATAAGCCTAGGCTACTACCCTGAAGGAACTGACAACCTAACACGAACTGGGCATATTTCTCATGCGTTTATGTAGTGCCAGACACCATTCTAAGCTTTTTTCAGGTATATGCTGTCTGCATTTCCACAGCGAATGTAGACAGGACATAGTATGACATAATTCCCAGGATGCAGATGTGAAAGCGGAAGCAAAGAGGGACAAAGACCCTGGCCCCAGCACCTAGAACAGGTGCTCCAGCTGGGGAGTGGAGAGAAAGTCTCTATAGGGACACAGCACACACACTGTCTCACTGCAGTGGGTCCTGGAAGGAGCAGCCAGGGAGCAGAGACTCATGGTGGGGAGTGCGTGAGCCTAGGCCACGGCAGAGGCCACATGTGGGGAGCATTGAGAGGTGAGGGCTAAGCCAGTCTGGCACAGAGCTGGTGCTTCATAAATATCCGTGGGTTTGAGGAGAAAAAATACTTATCAAAACACACAGATGGTGGTATACCAGGGCCAGATTTCCCAAGACGTGGAAGACCAGGTGAAGAAGTGTAACCATTATTTGTATAAGTGATAAGGAGCCAGAGAATCTGCTGAGGGGATCTAAAGTTCCTGTAATTTTTAAAAAATGGTTCAGAAAATTTGATATGGCAGACGGCATAGCCAAAAAATTGAAGGAGAGGGAGAATATGTACTTTGAGATTTTTGCAGATCAAAGACCTTGAAGCTGTTTTCCTCATTACAAAGGAGCACATGGTCACTACAGGAAATTTAGAAAATACAGAAAAATGTACAGATCATGAAACACATAGTTTTTTTATGAGACCAATACACTAGGATAACTAATGTTGACACATTTATTTATTTTCAGTTATTTCTCCAGGTCTTTATTCCCTAGATAGGTCAAGAGATAAAGAATGGATGCATAGATGGATGGATAGATGGGGATGGGTAGGTACGTAGGTAGGTTGACGGGCAGATAGGGGTAGATAGATAGACAGATGGATATAAAGATAGATAAATAGACAAGCAGATATGGATAGATATATATGGAGAGAGATATAAATGGTAGATATAGATAGATAGAGATAAGATAAATAAAAATAAATAAGACGGATGATAGGAAGACAGAAATGATGGATAGATAGATGGCAGAGATGAAATAGAGTATAAGATAAATGGGTAAAGTAGAACTGATTTTAAAAGTTAAAATCTTATTGCTTGTAGTTTGGGATCCTAAGTTTTTCCTCTCTTTGTTCATGTTGGGAATGTTTTTCCCATGCCATCAAACATGTCTCTATCAACCACATACTGGCATGACTGAAATATGATGTCAATATAATCAATCAGAGGGTGCCCAGAAGGGGAAGAGACATATGTGGCCAGTCAAGGCTTATATGACTGTTGTTGTAGTCCATTTGGTCTATAACAGATAACATAGATGGGATGGCTTGTAAACAACAGAGATTTGTCTCTCACAGAGAGAGTAATCTGTGAATTGTTGGATTTTTTTGTTGTCGTTCCTATTTTTTTTTTTTTTGTATTTTGGTTTTTGTTTGTTTGTTTGTTGTTGTTTTTGCAAATAGTGCTTCAGAGAACAACCTGTTTATCAACCCTGTCTCTGAGTAGATTCTCAGTTCCAATATTGACTAAAAGTCAAATTACTGGGTTAAAGGGTATGAGTGTTTTTAAGATTTTTGATCAGCATTTCCTATTGCTTTCTGGAAAGACTACAATAATTTGCACATCCACCAGCCCTGGGAAAAAGTTCTGCCGGTGGATTGGACATTTTGTGTCACGATATGAGTACCTAGCCCTGAATCATGTGAATTATGCCAGATCACAGTTTCACACTGGACTTCAAATATTTTGACTTGGATTATGTGTCAGACCAGGACAGTTTCTTCTTGAAGCCAGATTTGCTCAGTAGGCCAGGGACCGGCTAAGGAACCACTTCTGTCGTGGGAGCAGAAATGAAGGCTGCTGTGGAGTTCATCGCCCGACAGAAAGGAAGGCAATCTGAGGACAACTCTTTAAAGAATAGGAGGATTGACTTTTCAGATGCTTTATTGGGAAGTCAGCTTCAAAACAGGCAACCCTGTTTATCTGGGGCCTGATTACCCCAGATTTTCATCCCTTTTCTGTCTCCTCTTAATAAGCTGGGATTTGACCAATTTACTTTTCACTGGCACCTCCACCAGTCTGGGAGGAAGGAAATCAAAGTTGCCTAGACTTCCTTTCTGATTGGTGGGAGGATAAAAGCAGAACATCAGTGAACAGCCTAAAATTTCCTGTTCTCTCTGATCTCCAAACCACAGAAAATTGAGAGGTGGTCTTAGAAATGAGTAAGAAGGCTTTTCTTTCAGTCGCAAAAGGTGCCTAGTTTTCCAGCTCTGAATACTGTGTGTCTCATCTTTATAAACCTCTGACAAACGGAAGGTCTCACATTTCTCCAAGAGTCTCCCAGGAGCTTGTCCTAGCTCATCCACATGTCCTCAGTGCACACCCCAGTTTGCTTACCTGGATGATGCGTAAGAGGTAGTGAATTTGATTGCCATTGCCTCCAAGCCCTGTGACTCCTTGAGGCTAGCATCCGAGCCCAGGGTGAATGGCCCTTGGGTGGGGCGGGGGGAGGGTGGGAAGCAGAGAAGCTTCCCTCCTTGCCTTTTCTGCAGGCCAACGACATCTGCATCTATTCTAAGTGCTCCACAACTGTGGTCACATCCAGGCCTCATGAAGACAAGCACTACCAATGTGTCAATTTACAGAGGAGGAAACTGAGGCACAAAGGGTTTAAGTAGTTTGGGCAAGGGCTCACATGCGCAGCTAGTAAGTGGCAGAGACAGATTTCAAGCCGAGCCAGCACGGCCCCATGGTGAGAGCTCTGGGTCACCATGCTGTGCTTCTCCATAACAGACCCTTCTCCCTGGGCTGCCAGAGGGTGCAGACCTTGCCCACCCTACTTCTAGTCTTGACGCCTCAAACAGACCTGTGCTTCACTTTCCTCAAACCTGCAGCGAGAACGCAAAAACACACCTCCCGGTGGCCATGTTAACATCCTCAATACACTGTTTGTGAAAATCACTTTATCCATCTATTGGCAATTGCTAGCTGTGTGGCCATGGGCATATTCTCCCTGTGCCTCGGTCTGCCTCTATGTCAAACATGGTAACAGTCTCCGTTTCGGGGAATGGCTGTGAAAACCAAATGAGTTAATGCATGTGAAGTGCTTACAGTAGTATCCAGTACAAAGACACTGCTCTTGAAGCATTGTTCATTTTTAGTATTATTCTATTATAGGTCAGATTATGATAACATTATATGGTGACGTTCTCACTGTGCACCAGGCATTGTGTCAAGCACTGCAGAAACAGGGTCCCACAAGAAAGGTGGGTTCCTCTCCTCAGGTCTAGCGAGGGAAATGTTTTGAATAAATAGCGACGAGTGGTAGACGTCTGCAGCGTCCCCGAGGAGGCCGAGGGTGCTCCAGGAGCGACCAGGAGAGCGCTCTGACCAGGACTGGGGTCTCGGCCAGGCCTGGGATTGGAAAACAGGCTACCGCAGCAGGCACCGCAGTCCTCTCCTCCCCAGAGCTCCTCCTCCCTCGCTTTCCCTGTTGTCTCTTGTGTTTCTTCACTTCCCCCGACAATCTGTGAAAAGACCCACAGGATGGAATTCCCAAAGGCACCCACTTCTCTTCAGCTCCACTGACACCACCCCCTTGGGCTACCAGATCTCCCCTTGGCCTGCTGACGGGGTGGTCCCACAGTTGCCCACCGCTGCCCCTTCCCTCTGTCATCGCTACCAGCCACTCTCCACAGAGCGTCTGGTGTTATATATTTTAAATGCACGTGTAACTCAAAATGCCCCAGCAGCTTCCATTTGTGCTAAAATAAGACGTAAACCCCTTGCCTGTGGCTCAGAAGGCCCTTGGTCGCCTGCCCACCCGTCTCTCTGACCTTCTGCTTCTCTGTCTCCAACACTGCGCCCTAGGAGTCCTGGTCTTCTTGTTTTCCTTGACTTTGCAAAGCTCTTCCCTGCCTCAGGGCCTTTGCGCTTGCTGCCACTTCTCTCTGGAGTATCCTTTTCATCTTTCAGGTCACAGCGCATGACTAAGCGGTGATCTCGTGTAATGTGCTCTCTAACCAAACTACCACCACCCAGAGAAACCAACATGGACTGGTCCATTGCACTTTTATTACCTCTCAATACTTAACATCATTTAAAAAATCTTGTTCATTCCTTGCTTGTGTGTTCGCACTCTGTCTCCTGGGTATAGAATATGAGATTCATGGGGCCAGAGCCTTTACCTCCCTGTTCACTGTTCTCCCTCATATCTGGAACAGAGCCTGGCAAATAGTAGGCCCTCAATAAGTATCTGAGATTTGAAAGACTACAGTTCATTTAAGTCAAATCCTACACAAGGAATGAGACCTAGTCAAGTGAAGAGGAGAGGCAAAAATGTGCGAGGGTGGGGCACAGCATGAGCAAAGGCCTACACTGGCAAGAGCATGGCATCACACGTGCACTAAAAAGGTCAAGGCAGCCGGGTGCAGAGAGCAAGGGAGGGTGTGGTAATGAGGAGGCTGGCAGATGAGGAGCCCAGACCTGTTTATCACGCTGAGGGGTCTGAACGTTTTCAAGGGTCGTGGGCAGCTCCTTGAAGGCCGAAGCAACCCGTTGAGTGTTTCAGGAAAGCTTTCTGGAGCCAGTGCATGGGTTTAGGGTGAAGACAGAACAATGACAGAGTTCCTGATGGTTAGCCTCAATCCTAGCAACAACTTTGTGGGGGAAGCATGATTATTTGCAAACTACAGGTTGAAAAAGCAAAGATTCTGAAAGCATCAACAAGCAGCGGAAGGTCAGAGTGACTTTGTTCTGGCCTACCCTGACCTGAAGCTGGACAAAGAAAACAAAGGGACTTAAAGAGACCACCAAACCTAATCAGTGCTCTCAGGGCATCTCCTCCTCCCCTCCCAAGGAGGGAGGGCATCAGACCTGACGTACATCAGAATCTGTCCTTGTCATCTGTCTTCTTCCTCGTGAAAAGACCATCATGAATCTCATCTCTTAAAGGGCTTCTCTGCTCCGTGAATTTTAACAACTTTCTTGCACAGGATGGGGGCAGTGCTTCTGGTGTGACGGGAAAAAAAATTTTTTTAATGTTGTGCCTTTTTCAAAATTTTTATTAAATTTTATTTTCTATAAATTTTACTGTAGAGATTTGGGGTACAAATAAGAATTAACACCACGAGGAGGCAGCACGCAGGTGACGTCTGTGCCTCCAACTGACCCTGACTCCCCGTGGTAGAGGACCAGGTACGCTTTGTGTTGTGACGTGCCCTCCCCACTTCCTCCCCTGGCAGTGCCCAGGGACTGTGGCTCCCTCCCTTCTGCTCCTGTGACTAGTGTTCAGGGCCTGATTATGAGTAAGAACATGCATGTTCAGTTCTTTGTTTCTGCGACAATTCACTCAGTATGGTGGCTTCCAACTCCGTCCAACTTCCTGTGAAGTCCACGATTTTGTTCTTATTTATGCCTATGTAATACCCCACTGTGACATGCACCACATTTTCATTAAACAGTCCACTTTTGATGGCAGTAGAATTGGTTTCATGTTTTTGCTTTTGTGAATAGTAGGGCAATAAGCATGCATGTCCAGGTGTCCTTTGTGTAGAACAATTTTTTTCTTAATTTTTATTTTAAAGATATAGGGTACAATTCAGGGTTAGGTATACAAATGGTCATTGTACAGGTAAAATTTGGTCCTCACTTTGGCCCGCACATCACCTAGTTTGAGATCAGGTGCCCTTATTGATGAAGTGTGCCTCCTCTCCCCCGGCAGTTTCCCACTACTGCCCATCCCTTTCTTGTAGTATTATGATAATTGTTCAGGGTCTGCTTAAGAGTGAGAACCTGTGGTACTCAGTACTTTGTTTCTGTGATAGATCACCAAGTATTATAGACTCTAAATCCTTCCAAGTTGCTGCAAATTTCATAATTTTGTCCTTCTTTATGGCTTTGTAATACTCCATCATGAATATGTACCATATTTTAAAAATCCAGTCCTCTTTTGATTGGCAACACGGTTGGTTCCATGTTTCTGCTATTGTGAATAGTGCTGCAATAAGCATGTGTACACAGTATCTTTTTTATAGAATGATTTGAGTTCCTCCAGGTATATTCCTAGAAGCGGGGTTGCTGGGTTATATGGGAGGTCAATTTTTAGAACTTCTAGGAATCACCACATTGTTTTCCACAGAGGCTGTACTTGTTTACACTCCTACCAACAGTGTAGAAGTGTTACCTTTTCCTCTCCAGCATCTGTTGTTTTTTGAGGTATTGATGATGGCCATCCTGACTGGAGTTAGGTGGTATCTCAGTGTAGTTTTAATTTGCATTTCTTTGACGATTAGTGAGGCTGAGCACTTTTTCATGTATCTGTTGGCTGTTCGTATGTCTTCTTTTTTGTTTGTTTGTTTGGTTTTTTTGTTTGTTTGGTTTTGGTTTTGGTTTTTTTGAGTTGGAGTCTCACTCTGTCGCCCAGACTAGAGTGCAGTGGCCGCTCCCGACCACTGCAGCCTCGACCT